>NW_019175380.1:627370-657370 GCF_002260705.1 Seriola dumerili
TCATGCATGAATTATTAAATGAAATCAAATGAAATCAAAAAGTAATATTCCTTAAAGCTCCTCCAGTGTAAAGGTCACTAATAGATCAGCTCTAGCTTCTATATTAATACTGTGAAAGTATCAAAGCCTCAGTCCACAGAGAAATGCACACAGCCTGTATTCAGAAACTGAGCCTTAAAACCAGCCGTCAGGACTTCTGGAACTTTGTGATGTCACAACAAAGCAGTCACCAAGCCCCGCCCACCTGGACCCACCATCCAAACCTTGCAGGATTTGGTTTCTCTGAGTGTTTTTACCTGAAAGCTGATATATTTTCATTGGATCACTCAGAAAGCAGGCAGCCAATCAGAAGAGAGGCTCAGAGCCTCCTCTCTTCTGATTGGCTCACAGACCTGTTGTTACTAGAGCTCCAGAGAGAAGCCTGAGAGAGGAGATGTAAAACTACACTGAGATGGTTTTTGTTACTTAAACAAACATATCTTCTTATGGATCAACACTTCAATTAAAACACAGAAGAAGAAGAAAATATGGAGCTTTAATGTGCAGTGCAGTGGACATCATGGTATAAAAACTGATTCAGTGGAACTCAGTAACTTCAGTCTGTGTTTGAATCTGGTCAGGACTTTGGGATTATTGGTTAAAGTTTCATTAGAGGTGACAGATGAAGCCAAACCTCAAGAACATATAACATGCTGATAAAATACAGAACATAGTTAAGATTAAATCAATATCCTTGTCATGTTGAGTTATTCAGACGTTTCCCCTTTAAACTTCTTACATGGTTTAATTTCAATAACTGTCCAATATTTCACAATAAAGTGCAGATTAGAGAAAAGTCCATCTGCGGCTCCAACAGTGAAATGCTGCTGACTCAGGATCAGTCACAGGGACAATTTACTGTAATATTTTAACTACATTTTGATGATAATACTTGTACTTTTGCATGCAGATCATTCACTTGTAACATTGGTGTATTGGCACTTTCACTTAACTGACTTCATGAAATGTACTGACGCGCACATCTACGGGCTTTTAGCGGCTTTAGCGGTGTTGACTTTTCATCTAAAAGGAATCTGTCTTTTAGTATGGAGGATAAGAGGAGAGCAGGAGGAGGAAAGAAGAGAGGGCAGAGGAGGGAGGAACAAAGAGGAGAGGTGAGGAGAGGAGAGAGAGGAGGGGAGGGATAGAGGAAGAGGAGGAGGTGAAAGTCTGAATAAGAAAGCGGCTCCTCCCGCTTCCTCGAGCTGCCTGCAGACCGGACAGCAGCGGCGGCAATCAGCAGGAAAATCACGTCCCTGCTCTGGATTTAACTCAGTGTGAATGACCGAGACTTCACCGTGACTTCAACTGCACCGATCCGAGCCGAACCGAACCGACAGACATGCTCTCCCCGGGACTCTCCGTGTCTCTGCTGGCCGTGTCCTGCGCGCTGTGGCCGGCTGCGGTCCGGGCGGCGTCCTGCGAGCCGGTGCGGATCCCGCTGTGCCGGTCCATGCCGTGGAACATGACCAAGATGCCGAACCACCTCCACCACAGCACGCAGGACAACGCGGTGCTGGCCATCGAGCAGTTTGAAGGGCTGCTGGGTGAGTGGCTCCCGGTCCGTGCACTAATTAACCTCTTAATTAATCCTTAAATGGATCTAAAGGCTAATTAACTCACAAACTGATTCATTTCTCCTCTTTATTTTGTTGTTATTTTTTCTGAAGTTCATAGTTTATACTTTTCAAAGTTCTTTTACAATTTAAAGTCAAAACGTATAAATTAAATTAAATTAAATATCAAGGAGCATATTTTGCTACTTTTGGACATGAGATCAAGTAAATGATGATACAATTAATTGAAAAACTGCAAATTATTAGATGATAAAACTCATCATTAGTTGCACTATGAGCTAATTAAAGCCTCATCAGCTGACTGATAATGGCAATGATATTTAGGCTACACTCCAAAGTAAAGGTTACTAATTAATTACTTAATTAATTTTAATTAATTTAATTGGCTCCTGTAAGACTCACTGAGGCAGCTCCAGAAACATCATTAATAACATAAATTACTTCAATTGGAGCAATGAATAAATCAATAGAAAATTAATCAGCAACTTTTTTCTTGCAAAATTTCCAAACATTTTATAAATTGCTTCATATTTGAGGCTTTGCTGCTTTTCACTGTTTCATATAATTAAAAACTGAATATTTAGCAGTTGTAAAACTTCTTGGGCTTTGGGGAAACTGATTTCACATCAAAATAATCAGCAGATGAATCCATGATGAAGGTGATCATTAACTTTAATTAGTGTTTTCTTTTTAGAGTTAAAGAGGAAGAAAGTGAGAGAAATAAAAGGAAAGTGAGATCGAAAGAGCTTTAAATAAAGTTCAGTTATAATATGAGAGAAAATGTCTCAGAACAGATTAAAGCTTCAGTTCGCCCTAATTGCAAAAACTAATTATCTTCAATCCCTCTAGAGGTGTCTTTCCTGCCTCCACCCAAATATAATGGAGGTGAATGGTGCAGCATGTGTTGTTACTCTGAATAATCAACAGTTCCAGTGATCCTCTGTGGATTATCCAGAGTAACGAGGACAGAACAAGATGCTGTTATTTCATATTTTAAAGACTAATTCCACTTCTGTGAGGGAAACTGATCTCCGTGGGTTTGATCTTGTAAATATTTCCTCTGTCTTTCATCCACTTGGATTGAAACCTGATGAATTCAAGTGTTTCTTCTCTGTCTCTGTGTTTCTGTTGACACAGTCGGCCAATAGAAAGAGTGATGCACTGTGTCTGGAAAATGGAGACATTCGTATTTTAGTGATGAGCCATCACTTTTGCCCAATATTTATTCATCACCCACATATGAACTGTGACTTCATCCTTGTTCGGGCCAGTTTAACTGAAGAGGAATCTGATGTGACCGCGCTTTAAAGTTGCTCTGTGTTTTTTGTTTTTTTTTACGAGTGGGTCTCTGGTTTATTTCTATCTCACTCATGACACGATGGCTTCACATTCCTGCCACCAGCTTTCATGCTATTCCATCAACATGCAAATTTTTGATGCACCAACAAATTCAGAGAAGAAGAGGAAGAAGAAGAAGAAGAAGAAGAAGAAGGAGACTCACAAACATTGATGGAAACACTATAAGATTTTAAATATTTCCAACTTGGCTCTGCAGAGGTTTTATGAGGGAGCAAATGTGTTCATGTTTTTTAAGAACCAGTGTGATTTGGTGAAAACCACTGAATGTAAACATGACTCAGTTTATAAGAAACCTCCACAGGGCACCTTTAAATCTGCCCGACCTCTCACCACACCCATCACCCCAGCTGTGCGTGGTCAGGTGTGGTCAGTCAGTCAGTGCTTCTGACACCAGCCTCATTAGCTCATGTGTGTGCACAATTCTGACAACGTTAAACCAGAGAAGACAATAAAACACAGCTGTTGTACCTGGTGTTAAGAGTTACTCTTAAAATTAAAATCTTCCAAACTTCCAATCTGTGAGCACCACAAACTTTACACCAGGTTTTGATACAGACATCTCAGACTTTATTTTTTGTGTCTTGGGTGACCTGAGTCTCGACCTGCCACGGCTCTACAGGAGCGAACCAGTGGTGTGTTGGTGTTTTGGTGGGTGGGTTCGCTGCAGCTTCAATGGACCTTTTATTTTTGCTACAGAAGCTTATTTAATACTTAATTGGCAAAAAAAAAATGTACTCAGGCTGTTTGGCTTCCACTTCTGTACATGAAGGACTGTAACATGTGCACTGAAAGGTATCTGTAGCTGTGTTTTGGTAAGTATATGGGCAGGTATATACCATCCACCTGCATGTACACACCTATACCTCTGAATTAAGCTGCTGGATCTGGTCTGAACTGTTCTGACTGAGCATCAGTTGACTCAGTGATCATGGAAACATTTCTGTGGGAACTATCTTTCCAATTAAGTTTATTCAAAAAGGAAAAACAATGTCTCCTATAGCATCAGACAGGGACGAAGCAGCTGTACGTTAAAGAGTTGGTCAGAGTTACAGCCCATTGGTTTTTGGTTGGACTGCAGCCCTGGTCCAATGACAAGATGGTTCTGTGCGGCTGCTTGAGAAACCCAAACCTTTGGGTCACTCAGGCGTTTATGAAATTAGAGCTGAAAATACAAACTCCTGGTTGAAACTGTCTCTGAGCACAAACTCAAAGGTAACCGGAGGAACTACAGACTAATGAACCTCGTCCAGACAAAACAAGAAATCCAGCTCTGACCAGAATGACTAATTCTGTCCACAGATATTAATGGTCTCATTTACCTAATTAACTAGCCGGCTGACCGTAAAGGTTCATGACTTGACTGGGTTTGAATACCAAGAATTGAGATCTTGGCATTTCCCAGGAATTCTTGCCAAAATCTGTTGGAGTTTCCCAGGAAAAATAACTGTGGTGTCCCTGGATCTTTAATGTGGCTGGAATACTGAAGAATACTGGAAATCAAATCTACCCAATTTGGGAAATTATATTATCAATGCAGTACTGGGTTATCCTTACTGGTACCATGAAAACCAACAGAGAAAACCACCTTTTGACCAGTGTCATCCTGTTTTTTCATTACTGTTGGGTTATTTACCCAAACTAGAACTAGAAGAACTGATATGGTTTCAAACAGTTGTAATCTACACTAACTCTTTTCAAACGTGTATGTCTCTGATTGTTAAAAATATATATTAGGGCTGCAACTAACGATTAGCATCAGAAAAAAACTACTGTAATGTTAAAGACAAGTAAAAGTACCAAAAATCTCACATTTGAGAAGCTGAAACCATCAAATATTTGGCATTTTTGCCTTAAAATGACCAAAAGGGTCAATTATTAGAATAACATTGTTTAGTTTCCTGTCGATCGACTGTTACAGCTCTAATGTGAATTTGAGTTTTGGACTGTTTGGATGAAGAGGTCACCAGGAAAACAATCAGGCTAACCGCTAATTAAAAGTAGAAAATGCTCCAAAATGTAATGGGTTCTTCCCCGGTCCATGTCCCATCCCTCCACCAAGTTCAGTGCAAATCAGCTCAGTGCTTTTTGAATAATCCTTCTGACAAACAAACAGACACGGGTGAAAAAATAACCACTTTGGTGGAGGTAATAAGCGTCAGTTACAGCCCTAAACTTGTGATGAAACTTAAGCTTGATGTGTCAAACACTAGGTCAAAATAACCACATTTCAGTTTGGATAAATACTGAATCTGTGTTTTTATAATTAATTATCTTCCATTTTTGAAATCAGTCTTAATTTATAGCAACAAATCTCCGGTTACCAGGAAAATACTGGAAGTAATACTTTTAAAACAACAGGAAAACCTTCAACCCTGAGCAGCGCTAACAGCATCACATTTCTTCATACCTTCATCATCTCTTGCCATGACTGGTCCTCTTCTTCTTCCTCCTCCTCCTCCTCCTCCTCCTCCTCCATCAGGTCTTGTTCAAATTAAAAGATCAAAAAGAAACTGAATCATTCCTGATGTAGATTTTCTTCACAACCTTCATACCGACAGATGAATCATTTAAAAGTTTTCCATCACTTTTGTTTCTGACTTATATTTTTAAATATTCAAGGTGTGGTCTTCTGGACTCACAACAGTTTTACAAAGCGACAAACTTGGGTGTGTTCATGCAGGTTTCCTCTTCCAAGTCAGTGATTTAAAGTCTCCCTTCAGACCTGAAACAGCTGATGTTGTTCTGGCAGCACAACTGTTGGAAAGGAGGATGTGATCAGAGCTGATAGAAGTGATGGATGAAACTCACCAAATAAGACAAAAGCTGGAAAGAAAAAAAGAAATTTCCTTTAATCAACCGTGACACTGAACTGTTTCCTCAGTTTGGTTTATTTGGCTGTAAATCCTGAACAGGACTCGACTGAGAACATCGACTTGGAACTGGAAGAAAGGTTTTGGGATTTTGGGAGGTTACAGCGTGTTTATAGCTCAAGACTCTGAAGAGTCTGCAGTGCGGCCAGCAGCTAAGTGAGGCTGTAAATTCCAACAGCAGCATGCTGAGGGAACATGCTAACATGCTGATGTTTAGTAGGTATAATGTTTATCACATTCACCATCATGATTTAGCGTGTTAGCATGCTAACCTTTGCTAATTAGCACCAAAATCCGAGCACAGATGAGGCTGATGGGAATGTCATTAACTGTGCATGTGGCTGGTCACAAACGAAAATATTCAGCAAACGTACATTTTGACCTGCTGGTGGCGCTAAAGGAAAAGTCAAGAGTAAACCAAAGCCAATAGGATTCATCCTCTGGGAACCATGAATGTCTGTAAAAACGATCATAACAGTCCATCCAATAGTCTTTATGATATTTCAGTCTGGACCAAAGTGGTGGACTGACCAAAGAGCACTGTTAGCATGACCGCCAGATCTCAGAGGGTAAATCGTGAGTTTAACAGGTTGAGGTGGGAATTCAGTAAATATTACAGTTGCGGGTGTTTTCTTGTTCTCTCTGTTCTGTTCTGTTGAGCTGAGGTGGTTTTACTGTTTGACTGTTCATTATGATGGAGGACCAGTCTGTCCAGCTGCGCCGCTGCCAAACCTTCATTTTATGGTTTTACTTGAGTCCAGAAGGCAATAAAATAAACTCACATTGATGGAGTTGATCATTAAACACAAACTGGCCTCGATGTTAAAAGTTCACCCAAATTATAAAAAAGCATATTTTCTCCCTCCCTCTGCTGGTATCTGACCATGCAGATAGTTTTGGTTTAATTGTCAATATTTTGAGAATTACGTGTCTGAGATTTCTGCCTCCACCCGACCTGTGAATGGAATTTAGTTTGTGGATTATATGCGAAAGGTTAAGTAAAACGATTCCAGTTATGTTTCTATATTTGACACAGTGACTGGTAGGCTAACCCTGTTACTGGAACTACGTGGTGTTCAGCTCTGTTCTGTGTGTTTTCTCTCTAAGCCTGAAGTGTTTCTTCTCTGCATACCTCCTGATACCGAATATCACAACCTCTGTGTGTTTTTGATAAGTTTAGCTAATAATGCTGCTCTGAAAACCTGCACGTTCTGTACATACATTATCTCGATTTGTAAACTGAATATACAGTGTACAGACTGTCTACAGTTTTTCTTTCTTTATCGTGATGTCTCTCGCTGTAGAAAGCAAATATTGCACAGTTCCTTTTATTCAACAGTTGTTCTTAGCTGATTTTAGTCTGAGAAGTCCATCTGTTTTCATGCTCCAACAGTGTCATTATTCACTACATTAATGCTACTTTTTAATGAGGATACACAGCTGATTCAGCTGGTTTGCGGTTTGACAGTAAAAGGCTCAGGATCCAAATTGCTTGGCTGGTGGTCAAACAACGTGTTAAAAAACCCTTCACCAGCACCTCTGTGACATCACAGTTGGTTCAGCCACAATCGACAAGTTTTGTAACTTTCTGAAACGGACAGTTGAACAATCATGGCAGCTGTTGTGGAGATTTAGAACAAACTTTAGACATGGACGTCACATCGTACACATACTGAGGCCTTAAAAATGGAAGTGAATAAAAAATACTTTACATTCTGGTCTTTTTTGATTTTTGAATTTATGAAGATATTTAAATTTTAGCTGCTATATTCACCTTTGAAATGCAACGTTAGCTGGTTAGCTAGGTCAGGACTTCTTTTCTGGATGTTAGTCTTCAGTGTTTTGTGCCATTTGGAGTTGGACTGAGATTTGTGGTTAAAAACCCATTTAAAAAAAATCTTTAACTGTAAAGCGGAATCAAATTTAAAGGTAGGTGGATAACCTGATTAGCTGCCATGATATTTCATGATGTGTACTCTGTACTTTAGGTACTGGCTGAGGTCGGAGGAGCGGAGGGAGAAAGTGGAGAGGCAATAAGGCTTTAACCAGAAAAATGTCCTAATGAAAGATCTGCAGGCCAAAAAAAGAGGAGGCAGTTTCAGGTCACAAGTTCATAATATTTCTGTGACTTCACTGTGAAGCTGTGCAGCCAAACCTCAGTCATCCCCTGCAATAAAAACGCTGATCCGTCCTCTATACCCGGTGTTGAACTCTTTCTGGTGCAGTGCTGTGCAAGGGAGGACTCTGAACGCACCGTCTCTGCACTGATGTAAGAGAAGCAGTGTTGGAAAAAGCACTCAGGTCTTTTGCTTGAGTAAAAATAGAAATACTCTGCGTCAAAATTAACAAATTGTTTATACTTTTTTTTGTGTCAAGTTATTGAATTCACAACAAAAACCTCAGGTCGAGTTATTCTGCAAGGCTGCAACTAACAGTTATTTTCATTATCAATACATCTGACAGCAAATATTCACACTGGTGAAGCTGGAACCAGAGAAGTTTTGGCATTTAAAAACATGTGGCTGATGTACCTTTTTAGCTTTTTATGAAAGAACCAGATATTTTCTAACACAGTTGCTCATCTCTTGTGCTGACAATTTAACTGGGAAAGTTTTATGTGCATCCAAACCGCAGACGAGTTCCAACTGTCATGTAACACTGTCTATGAGGAAGATTAATGGGGATTTTTTTCTGTCCAAAATAGCTTCTTCCTTTTTACAACTCTTATGACATGCTCCAGTTAGTGGTGCATCATGGTAGTTGACAGGGCGTTTCTACCAATGCCAAATCTCAAATGTTATTCAACCGCTGCCATGGGAAACATCCGCCCAGATGTCTGAAACACAGTGTTTCCCCAGATTTGTCCAAGAGTGGTTTTAAAAGGAAAAACATGCACAATACTGTAGCTGAGGTATCATTATAGTTTATTTTCCTTGCACAAAAAGTTCAGTTGAACTTTAAAAGTATTTTAAAGCCACTTCAGGTGACTCGACTCAAACTGTACCAAAGGTAATAACAGAAACACACACACCTGTCTGTGCTCAGGTACTGGCTGCAGTCCGGATTTGCTCTTCTTCCTGTGTGCCATGTACGCCCCCATCTGCACCATCGACTTCCAGCACGAGCCCATCAAACCCTGCAAGGCGGTGTGCGAGCGGGCGAAGTACGGCTGCGAGCCGGTGATGAAGCGTTACAACCACAGCTGGCCCGACAGCCTGGCCTGCAACGAGCTGCCGCTGTACGACCGCGGCGTCTGCATCTCGCCTGAGGCCATCGTCAAGGCAGAGGGACCAGGTATCACTGTTTTATCGTTGATGTTATCATCATTACACTGCATGTAAGAGTGCTGTGCTTGTACCGAGGCAGCTGGTGATTGGTTGGTTTCCTGCAAGATTAAAGACTTTAGAGAAAATTGCATGAGATTTGACAAAAACATGTTGACTGCTTTGTACAAAATCTGTTTTCTTGTATATAATTATTTATTTGATATATTAGGATTGTGATATCTGTAACAGTATTTTTACTGTTTTAGACAGCGATGAGAACAATCTACACAAAACTCCCTTAGTAAAAATACAATGTTCTTGAAATGAAATATGGACAGAAATCTCAAGTTATGGAAAGTTGACAACACAGAACCTCTCAGTTATTATCAGTCTTTTAATATCAGCGACTTCTTTAATGGTACAAAGTCTTAACAGTCGTAATACGGAGGTGACTTCTGAATAAAGACCATCAGGAAGCAGTTAGTCCCTGCTTAGCTGAACCTTATCAGTGTTTTCTATCATGTTTCTACTCTCAGCAGTTTGTTTCTGCTCGCTCTCGAACAGATAGCGTGAGTCATTTCCCCTCCGACTTCACTCCCACTGACTTTCTCAAAGAGCTCTTTGATACAGGCGGCCCACTCGTTTTACACTCAATAAAACCCTCACTGTCCTCTGCTTCTTTAAACAGGCCATGGACCAGCGAGTCCTGAAAAAATCTCAATCCCCTCGACTTCCATAACGGTACACCCACGTATCTCCTAGCCGCCCTGGCTCGGCTCGGCTCAGCAGGGCTTTGGGATTTTCCCTCGGTGTGAGTTGTTGATTTGCTGAGGTTCAGTCAGGGTGGATCGTTTAAGTCGTTCCAGTGATTTTCAGCAGGACTCCTGTCTGAATGTTGCTTTAAGAAGTTTGTCTCCTGTTGGAACAGAAATCTGAAGCAGCCACAGTTTGTCTCCGTTTGTTGCTCACTAAGTTTACTGCATGTCACACTGTGCAGGACGGATCTAATAAAATCTAATAAAAAATGACTGATATCAGTTTGAGGGACGTCACACTCTGCAGTGGATTCCTGGTGAAACATGGGTCTACAGTGTAAATAGAAAAACAAAACATATGACAGCAGAGACACATCATCAGCTGAGGTCATCCTCTAATGCTTTGAAAATGCAGCAAAACAACTGGACAGGTTCTCAGAGAGCAAAGACTTCAGCCAAAGACAATGTCAAACAAAACACACCAGAGTCCAGAGAAACAAAAATCTAATTCAGAGTAAATCGTTCAGATCTGCCCCAAAATTTAACGAGTTCTTCCGTGTCCCAGGCCCCAGCTCTCCTCCAAGCTCGGTGCAAATCAGTTAACTACTTTTTAGCGTAATCCTGCTGCCAAACACACAAACAAACCAATTCACTCATGAGTGAAAACAGAACCTCTGTGATGGAGGTAATAAAGAGGTTTTGGCCACTTCTAGACATTGAAAAACTACGAGAGGAGGAGGAGGAGGAGGAGGAGGAGGAGGACCAGGTTGTAGCTACAGAAAAATGTGAGTAAAAAACAGCAATTAAAGAATTGGCCGATGTATTCTGCATCATTTCATCTCATATTCTGATTGGTTGGTTTGTCATCGTCAGACGTGTCACAGTCAAACCCTCGTTTTGATCAGATCTGGTGCTTTTGACGTGTCGTCAAGAAAGAAACTGGAACTCAAAAGTCATAATATCGTTCTGAGCGGCCACTTGAAGCTGGGATGAAAAGTCAGCTGTCAGTGGGAGAGGGGAGACGACGCTCGTAGTGTTTGACCTCAGTTGTTCTCATGAATAATAACAGATATGATAATAACTTCCTCAACTCCACACGGCCGACCCATCACCAGGACCAGGCTCTGGACCGGCTCCTTGTTGAAGTTCCAGTTTTTTCTTCCATTGTCTTCCACGACCAGAAAAACCCGTATGAACTGAAGAAACAAGATGATATGTTTTCCCTGTGTTCTGACACTGACCGGCGTCTCTCTCTCTCTCTGTGTGTCTCTGTAGATCCGTACTACCAGGACCCAGCCAGGTGTAATCCAGGTGAGGCTGACCTTTGACTTTCTCTTTCTTTCCCCAGAAGCTACAGCCTGACGTGTCCGCTGGTTGATGCGATATCAGGTGGATTTTGGTGAACCATGTTTTTCTCACCAGCATGCTAAACACTGTGTTTCACCCTCTGACAGAATCCAGTCCAGACTTCCCAATGGATTCCAACAACTTCCACTGCAGAGGACCCAACGGAGGTAACCTGTCTTTCTACCTGTCTGTACCTCCGACGGTTTATCCCAACATTCATTTCATATCGAAAGATCTCATAATTAAAAGCTTCTGACTTATAAATAACGTTCACCTCAACATCCAGGTCATTATTACACCAGGGAAGCTCAGACACATCCGACTGATTACTGCCAAAAAACTGAATTATTACAAAAGTGCCTGAAAACCAAACAAACTCTGGATGCGTCACATCAGGTAATAACTGTCGTTCAATGTGATTAAACCTAAACTTAATGGACACGGTGTTATATTGTCAGAATATTAACATTCACACAACCAGCTGTTATTATACAACCATCTGGAATACATGAACGCTCACGAGTACCATCCATCCCATACGACGAGAACGTGGCGTTAAGGTACATGAGCCAGCGTGCAATGCATTCTGGGATACTGGGGAAAATCAATCCAATCCAAAATCACTCCCTCAATCACTCGTTAACTATTCTCCACATAATAAACAGCAGAACTTCAGAATCATCGTCATTTTGCAAATTTGACAGCGATAAAACAGCATCGCCTTTTCAGATGTCAGCCCATCGTTCAAGGTTATTAAAAACAGTAGATTTCTGGATACACTGCGACACACCACCGACAGTCACACAGCCATCCTGAGCTGAGGCGATCGTCATCGTTGTAGGAAACTTTCCAACTCTTTCCTTTCGTCACAAGGGACATATGAGGTGAAGACAGCATGACAAATTCAGTCCAGAAATGTGGACTTTTATGGAGGTGGGGCCTGAACACAATGTCTGTGTGTGTGTGTGTGTGTGTGTGTGTGTGTGTGTGTGTGTGTGTGTGTGTGCAGATCGCTGTAAATGTAAGCCGGTCCGAATGATTTTGAAAACCTACGAGAGGAACAACTACAACTACGGTGAGTCGTCTTGGACTGTGTCCGATTTTTATGAAATTTGTGTTTTATTCTGACATAATTATCTATAGTAGTACCTTATCATTAATATATAAGTTATCTGTATGTGAGATAATATAATAATATTGTCGGATCTAAGCAACCAAATCCTTCCCTGTCATGGTGAAGTGTTTCCATTCCTGTGGATCACACTTAGAATCACCAGTAAATCTGCAGCTCTCAGCAGCGTTCAGGTTGCTTTCATGTTTTAGATTGCATTCATTTCTGTTGTAATATATAAGAGAAGCACATACATATGATTCTGAGAAGAAGGGCTGCAATTTATGATGCAAATTGCATCATAAAAATTGTAAGTCTGTGTTTATTTTTCGGTACATTTCCAAACTAGACGTTGAAAGTTTTAAGTGGGAATCCGGACTCGGCATCACGTCTGACAGCCAAACACACACTGAGCGCTACATGTGAGAAATCCACATCACCTCATAACTACTCAGCAAGTCTGAATACTTTTTACTCCCCCTGTTTCAAGCCTTAACTGTACAGCTCAAGGACTCTGTTAAAAGGTCTTTACAGAATCACTGAACTCTTCAGCGGATTCTCTCTCTCTGGCCTGTTTTTCTCCGTGTAGTGGGAAAGATTTCGGTGCAGAGGCTGTTAGGTTACTTAGATTAAATTAGACACACAAAAGCTAAAAGACCAGAAAGGCTTTTCCAGATGATTGCAGCGCACAGGCATGATTTGGCAAATCCAGCAGAGATTTCCATGTGGACTTCTGGGCCTCACTAATGCCTTTGGCCACAGAATCCATTCGGGGAAGATTTTTAGATTTTTTCCAGCCGTCATTAAAAACAAGAGCTCACGTTAAAAATATTCAGATATAATTAAAACAGAGTAGTTTAGTGAAGCATGGTGGCATGTCAGAGTGCACGTCAAGGTGGTCTTTATAATCTGCCTGCTGGAACTCGCTTCTTAACACTGCTGCTGATATTACCTACGACTCTGACCTGCTGCACCACACAACTCTGCAGCCTCCACCTCTTTCTTAGCGCTGGAGTATTTCTGTTCTGGTGCATTATGTATATTATTTGTTTTGTTAACTCCCAATTAATGTTCACCTAGACAGGTATATTCATATTATTTTATGCTGTTGGAGCCAAGGTAGCATGACAGAAAACAGGTTTAACCAGTTTCAAAGCAACTGCTCCCAGAAATTTAAAACACAAAAGGTTTATAACATATAAATTTCTAGTTTTACTGTAAAATACTGTAAAAGTCCAATGAAATATGTCTTAATTGTGAAAATTTCCACCGCTCTGTTTGGATGTTCTCTCCATCAAAGCAGCGCCACAGAAGGAACAGGGAAATGTCTCCGCAGGTCTTTGCGAAAAACCTTTGGTTCAACAAGTTTGTTGACATAGTTACTACTCACAGGGCTAGCTGGTAAACTGCTGTAGCTTGCAAGCTAACCATTAATATGCTAGCCAGCTGGGCTAGCGCTCAATAACTCTCTGAGCTACTTTGTATTTTCTCCGTCACGAAATGTTTACTGCCCTCCGCTGGTATTTTACTCTGGGAATTTTGACAATAAGTTCACAAAGTACATTTAAAACAATCTGCAAACCATTCCAGGTTCAATGAAAGTGGATGGTGCATCGTGGCTAATAACAGCAGCTACGATAGCTTCCTCCATTTTGATCTCTCTGACTCTGCATTCCTGCAAATGTCAGCCCCGTCAAGACAGTTTGCTGTTGGTCAGTGACACAAATTTGCATAATTTTTACTGTGAAATTGAAGTGGGTGCAAAAAATGTGTGCTGATTTTGGTGATATTTCTTTTGTGGCGGCCATTTTTAAATACTGTTGCGACCGGGCCTTCACACAGTGTCTGTCTTTAGAACCAGTCGTCTGGACAAAATGTCATCAAGGAATTTGGCAGCACCAAAACTACAAGTCTGTCCAATGGACAAACACAGGTTTTAAATAGGCTGCATGAGAACTACACCGCAGGGAAGTCGGTCTTGTTCTTAATTATTGATTCATTTATTTGCCCCACCCACTGAAACTCCATATGCTCGCAGTGAAACTGGAGAAAACTGATCAGTTGTCATAGGAGAACAGCTGGTGTCCATGCTTGTTGGATTCTTCTGGCCATTTTTGCGGCCCTGGCAAAGGAAGATGACGCCCCCTCTCTACTTAATCTCGCCGACAAACCTCTGGTTCGTCAACTGTTTTTCCAACTGGGGAACAACCATTAGTGAGCACTCTGAATTGCTAAAAAATCTGGGATGCA
Organism: Seriola dumerili; assembly: GCF_002260705.1. Lineage (NCBI taxonomy): Eukaryota > Metazoa > Chordata > Actinopteri > Carangiformes > Carangidae > Seriola > Seriola dumerili. The sequence continues at coordinate 641,945 of NW_019175380.1, forward strand.
GGCAGCGATTCAGAAGACACTATCTAAGCCCAGGGAAAGTCAAATAATGATTTAAGCTTTTATTCTTTTCAACCCCCTTATCCAATGTGTCCCTGTACGCCGACGACTCTCTCTTTCAGTGATCAGGGCGAGGGTGCGGGAGGTGAGGAATCGCGGCCTGGAGCCCACGGCGGTGGTGGACGTGAAGGAGGTGCTCAAGTCTTCCCTGGTCAACATTCCCAAGGAGACGCAGACGCTCTACTACTCGTCCTCCTGCCTGTGTCCTCCTCTGACTCCGGGGGATGAGTACCTCATCATGGGCTACGAGAACGAGGAGACGTCCCGGTACGAGCAGCTAAAAACAAGTCCAACTAGTTGATAAGACCTTTAAACTCCAATTAGATTCAGGCTCTTCGGGGTAAAGCATCTGTCCAATTGGTGGTTTTCAAATTAGCTTCAGTGCGTTGTCTGACTTGTAAATGTTTATCTCAAACATCAGCTTCTGATTCGGCTGTTTGTCTCTTCTTTGTACAACTTATAAAAACCCTGAAGGTTTTCTTTTTCTCCTCACTCTGTAATGTGCTACTGTGATTCATTTCTGTGCCTCCATAATAATATATGTTCCTTGTTGTGTAGCACAGCTGCTCATTTTCCTTGAAGCTAAATAAGACTAATCTTATAAAATGTCTCCTTTATAAAACGCTGCTCACTCTGGTTTTGTGGTTGTAGGTTGCTTCTGATTGACGGCTCCATTGCTCAGAGGTGGAAGGACAAAATGGGCAGGAAGGTCAAGGTGTGATTCACATCCAGCTGCACACAAACAGACAACACATTTATTTTCTATGTACACACATCAGCAGTTGTACAGGTGGAGGCTTTTTTTAAGTCAATACTGATTTGTACTGAACTGTTGTTACACACATCGTAATGTGGCGTCCTTCCACTGACTTCAGTTTCACTTCCTGTCTGTCTTTCTGTCCAGAGATGGGATCAGATCCTGCAGGGGAAAGGCCAAGGGAATCAGCGCCGGAATCGCCACTGAGATCTGACTGTGTGTGTGTGTGTGTGTGTGTGTGTGTGTGTGTGTGTGTGTGTGTGTGTGCACGTGTGTGTGTGTGTGTGTGTGTGTGTGCACGTGTGTGTGTTTGTGTGTGTGTGTGTGTAGATATTGCACTATCACAGGCTGTTGTAGCTGAATGTAGTTCATCTCTTCATCTGTCAGACTGCTGGAGTCTGATTTTTGTCATTTATTTTCTTTGCACAAACATTATTTAGTGTGCGTTTAGAGTGTGTGTTTGTCAGTGTGTGTGTGTTTGTATGTGTGTGAAGTGTTTGTGAATGTGTGTGTGTGTGTGTTCGTGCGTGCATGTGTGTGCGCATGTGTGTGTGTACACCTAAAGCACTCAATAAAGACGTATGTTTGTAAGCTGTAGTACTAAACCTACGCACAGCCCTACAGTCTGTACATGACACTTTTTTGGAACAAATTTCTTTTCAGCGGCGGCCATGTTGGCTCCACAGCTCCTCTCCATGGTCACAGTCTTTAATAATAATCCTGGATGTTGGCCATGTCACCATGGTGATGGGATGGAGGACATTTAAATGATGCGAAAGCCATTTGGACTTCGACATTTGGACTATGATCGGTCTGTAGCCACGACCGGAACTTTACTGAACTCTGCAGAAAGGAAGGAAAGAAGATTATTCACGCTGTGTTCAGGCAGCAGCAGAGAGTTCACTGGATTACTGGACGGGCCAGAGCGTCTGTTTGAAGAGACTGTTAACATTTCTCAATCATAGAGCTACAAAGAGACACATAAAGACGATAAAGAGACACAAAAAATACTATAGATACTGCAATACTACTACAAAGAGACTCAAAAGTACATTAAAGAGACACAAAACGACTGCAAAGATGCATTAAATGACCACAAAAAGGCACCAAACAGCCACATAGACTCACAAACCGACTACAAACCATATAGAAATGACTACCAAGATACACAAAACTACCACGAAGACTCATAAAATGACCACAAACAGCTAAAAATCAGATAGAAATAAAATAATAAATAAATAAAACTACCACAGAAAAACAGCAGCAGCTCATCTGGTCTCAATAGGTCACGACAACAGGAAACAACAAACTGTCTTTATTTCTTGTTTAGGTAAATGTGAACGAGAGGAGTTTGGAGTGTGACCCTGGAATAATGATCACAGTGTTTGACCATGATCAGTTATTACTTTGATTAATGTTAAAAAAAACAAGAATCAAACAAACTCATGACTTGGAAACTGTAAATTCATGAGACGGAAAAAATCAAATCTGAGGTGGAATATGATCAATAACAAAAATTTACATTTTAAAGCCTTTTAATATTTTTATAACTATAATTTAAATTTAGGTTGTTTTTTTTATGCATAACTTAAAATGGCACACTCCAGACTCCAGATTACTGTACTATGTGAACTGATCACTTTTAGAGCTGCAACCATTAATTGATCAGAGAACCGAGAGTAAAATAATTGGCAACTGTTTTTGTTAATCGATTGATCGTTTCTTCACATTTCGGTTGAAGAAAACAAACGATCTGATGAATATCACCTTTGGCTTCAGAAAAGTGTTCACACACGTCTCTGACAGTTCAGTGATTAATCAATAACTAACTATCAGGTTAATTGATAAAGGAAATAATCATTAGTTGCAGCTCTGCTCACTTCAATCAGCGTTAATCTTTTTTTTTTTTTTACTTTTTGACTTTGACTTTTGTCATGTGACGTACAGATGATCCGTGGGGAAGTGGAATTTAAAACCCGCTGCTTGTTGATTGATGTATTTCCTATTTCCTGTTCCTGTATTTATGAACATTCACTCTGTTTCCTATTCGCTTCTGCTGAAACCTGCAACACAGGCGACTTCAGGCCACAGAGGTCAGGGGTCACCTTCGTTCATCTTTGATTGTGCAGATTTGGACAAGTCCAACAGCAGAAATAGGACATGATTAAGTTATTTACTCCACCGTCATCACCACGACACTAGACCACAAAGTGTAGCGTCACTCTGATCAGTATGTCTATATTGATTGATTACCCGCATCATAACCGCACCATCGCGACCTTTGATGAGCGGAGGACGAATGTGACTGTACCTGAACACGAGGGGAAGTCTGGTTCTGTGTTTTGTTGGTGAAGGTGAAGACCAGCTGGTTTCTGAGATGCTCTGGCGTCCCTGTGAACCTGAGTCATCACATCACATGGCAGCCAGCTGGTCTTCACCCTCACGAACGCTCCGGGAACCGTCCATTAAACCCTGCCGTCAGGATCAACATTCATATTGCAGACAGGAAAGTTATTTAAAGGCCTTTTTCACAGCTGACGTGTCGTCATAGTGTCACTGAGCGTGCACAGTACCGGGACCCTGAGACTGAAGCAGCTAAATTGAATCCAGCCATCATTTGTTTTATTGTTTACACCTGCGGTTTACCGACATGTGACACGTCAACAAAGACTTATGGTCCTTCTTCATCGGACGAGCTGCAGACTGAGTCCCTGCTGTCTGAACACAGCCTCTGATTCACAGTACTCTCATTATCGCACCGTATCTCTGTTCATGTAAACACACTAACACTCAATACTACACTACTTTTACCAGTAAACTATACTAACACTCTGATATTGTGAACTCTGGACTTCACAGCAGTTTGAACCATTAAACATGAATTTTAGAAAACGTGGTTTGATGTTATTCTGTGAGTTTTTATTCCTCCGTCCATCACAGCGTCGTGGACACGATATCTCAGTAACACCTCGACAGAACTTCTTCAAATGTGGCACCAACATTCACTAGGACTGAAGGGTGAGCTGATTAGACTTTGGTGGCAAAGAGGGTCAAAGGTCAATGTCACAGTGACCTCTGGAAAACTGCCGTTTTGGCCTTAATATTTCAAGAACTCCTCAAGGGAATCCCTTCAGGTTTGGCACAAATGTCCACCGGGACTCAAGGACGAACTGATTAGATTTTGGTGGTTAAAGGTCAAAGGTCGAGGTCAGTGTGACCTCACAAAACACTTTTTAGCCATTCCTCACGACTTCACACAGCAATTATGACAAAATTTCACACTAATGGTTCATATTGTCTCTGACTCTGGATAAACAGGGAAATAACCTGGAACTAGTCTGAGTGGCGGAGGGATACGACCACGAAGAGGTGATTCTAGTTTGAGTGTGGTTCGATGACTGAAATAAGTCTGTGGTTAACACAAGCTCAATACATTTTCACGTTTTATTCTACGACATAAAAGATGTCAGTAAATACTCCGGTCCTGATTTCTTTAAGCTTTTACATCTGGTAAAAAAGGCCGGTTGCTAACGTGTCTAAATGAGACTACTACTACTATCGCTCAGTCCAGAACCACATTTGACCATGATGACACACAAGGTGAAAACAACACCAGCAACACTGCCATGGCTGGTAACAACAATAGTGTGTGTGGTGGACCCTGTTTCAATTTAGTGATTAAATAAATCTCCACTTAGGAAACACTGAGTATGAAAACTTGGTGCAAAACTTGAAAATGATGGAGGTGTGTGACGATCTTTACACTTTAACTGCTCTGAAACTCTTCTATAAGACTCAGACACAACCTGTGAAAATGTTTATACCCTGATTGATGTAAAAACAAATCTAAATATAGTCAGAACCAGACCAACGTAAAGAGTTGAACCTTCAGACCTTCAGCGATTTACCACTGATGGGAGTAAAGTTTGTTTAACAAAACTGAGCAGCAGCATGAAACACAGCCAGCGTGTAGGGTGTGTGTGTGTGTGTGTGTGTGTGCTAAGTATGTGTGTGTTAGTATGTTCAGTGTGTGTGTGTGTGTGTGTGTGTGTGTAGGCGTGCTTCCAGTAGTTCCTGGCTACTAATTTCCAGCAGTGTTTTCTCAGCTGCAGTTTCCATGAGAGAGAAGAGAAAATGTTTTCATGGATTTACTGCTATTACGCCTCCTGATCCTCCTCCGCTCTCCTCCTCTCTCCTCTCTCCTCTCCTGCACCCTGACTTCAGCTGACTGCCTGACTGAAAACACACCTGGTGTTGGTATAAGGTGTAGTTTGTTTCTTGAGCCTGAGTGGCTCTATTCATGTTCCTGAGTGCTGACACAGCAAACAAGTCTATTTTCATCCGGACTGACCTCGTCGAGCAGTTGAAGCTGCATTAAGTGAGTTTTCAACGCTAGAGGGCGGAAAGTGGAAAAAACACAAACTGCCACAAGTCTCGATGTGCTACATGAACTCATCGAGGTCTCAAGGCCAACACGTTAACAAGAAATTAGTAAAGAAGCAGCAGAGAAGCACCGTCATCCAACTGCAGTCCACTTTGTGTTCACCAGTATTCACTAGTGTTATATTCCCGGTTTGGTCGACTACACTCTGGTGTTTAAGCCCCGGTTTGAATCTATATTCACCAGGTCTGGGCCAGACTTCTGTGTTGGATTAGCTGTGGTTCGATGCCCTGCTTTGGTTCAATATTTGCTGGTGTTTGAGTCCTGTTTTCCAGTATTATCTAGTGTTTAGCCCTGGTTCAGTCCACTGTTATCTGGTGTTTAGCCCTGGTTCAGTCCACTGTTATCTGGTGTTTAGTCCTGGTTTGGTTTAATATTTGCTGGTGTTTAGCATATGTATCGTCAAACATTCACTGTGTGTCTTAGACGTGTCTTTATACAGTATATTCTCTGCTGTTTTAGCCTCAAATGCTCCAATAATTACTGGTGTTTTAACAACTTTTCTGTCTAATATTTACAGGTATTTTAGCCCTGGTTATATCCAGTTTTGCAATATGTTTGGTCCAGTATTTGCCAGTGTTTTAGCCCTGCTCTGGTCCAAAGTCTCTGGTGATTTAGCCCATTTGGTCTAATATTCACTGGTATTTTTCCATAAAGTTCTGAGTTCGTCATATTTTACTCCTTTGACAGTATCCACAGATATACATGTATCAGATTAGAAAACAGACGTGTTATTTATTCATCTCTGCTGCTGCTGTCACTCAGTGATGAAATGAAATGGTTAAAGAAATAGACAGGTTCTGAGTTGGGTTTTTTTTTTTTTTTGGTGCGTTAATCATTGTGATCATATGTCTTAAACCTTACATCTGTTATTCAGTGTAGAGCGTCACGGACACACATGGCCAAATCTCCAACAGTCCAAGAGAGAAAGTGATTTTTATCTGACATCATCATTCAAACACACACACACACACACACACACACACACACACACACACACACACACACACACAGGATTACCAGGTTGGTTCCCACAATACCTCAGCGAGTGTTTGCCCAAGTTGCTGCTCCATTTCACATCATGAAACAATAGAACGCACACACAGTAAGTGGTTCCAGTGGTTTATGGAGCAGTGCTGCGTCAATGCTGACCTCCAACTGCCCACAAAACAGACTGAGGGCGAGAAGGAGGGAGAGGTATACAGAAAAATCTCCTGCTTCAATAATACTCAGAGGTGGAAAGTACCTAAGGTCATTTAGTTAATTACAGTACCAGAATACATTTTTAGGTGGTGGTCTTTTACCTGAGTATTTCCAATCTGTGAGAGTTTCTACTTCTTACTCGACTACATTTGTCTGATGACTTTTATCCTCAAAACAAAAAACAAAGTCACATATTTGAGCTACATGGAGTTCAAACTGAAGCAGGGCCGGACTGGAACAAAAAAAATCTGCCCTGGCATTTTGGCCCAGACCGGCCCACCACAAGCAACCAACCTCAAATACTAAAGCTGTGTGATGAGTAAGAGGGAATCAAGGAATTAAAGGTCCCATCCAGTGTAAAGGTCTGTGTCCATGTGTAGTGTGATTATAGATCAGCTCTAGCTTCTATATTAATACTGTGAAAGTATCAAAGCCTCAGTCCACAGAGAAATGCACACAGCCTGTATTCAGAAACTGAGCCTTAAAACCAGCCGTCAGGACTTCTGGAACTTTGTGATGTCACAACAAAGCAGTCACCAAGCCCCGCCCACCTGGACCCACCATCCAAACCTTGCAGGATTTGGTTTCTCTGAGTGTTTTACCTGAAATCTGCTATATTTTTATTGGATCACTCAGAAAACAGTCAGCCAATCAGAAGAGAGGCTCAGAGCCTCCTCTCTTCCAGCGAGTCCTCACGGTCCCTCTGGACCACGTGGCCACCAGGTGAAGATGCAGAGCTGGTTGCAAACGGCCTCCACCAGGCGGCTAACTCTGGCCCAGTTTGCAGGGCCCGAGTTCAGTCCAAGAAGACAGCTGAAAGATAATCAGAGAGCAGTGTGTGTTAATATAGATCTGATATTCATTAGAGGAAACAGTGATATCTGAAGTGAATCTCACCTCTGGAGACAGGAGGTGTTCTTCCCCGTCGCTGCCTTGAACTGTCACCTGGGCGGCCTCTCCTGGTCTCTGGGAGGGAAGACAACTCGCTATTTCTACCCTAACATGCTGATGTTAATTGGTAAATACTTTCACCTGTGGAGGTGGTGACAGTGCTAGAGATGATCCATCACTTAATCACAGTTTAATATTTATAAATTCTGTTCTTAAAAGTGTTGCTACCATCACCTGTCAACAACGGCAGAAATGAAGTTGCAGGTAAGAAACTGAACCTGTGAATAGTGAAGACAGAGAATAATAAACTAACTCATCAGCAGTTAGTCTGTCGTTTCATCAGAGGAAGATGAACTGGGAGAGGTTTTCTACCATCATCATCATCACAGCACATTAGAGAACTAAGGATGTCCATGCAGTCTCCCTTCTCCACAACCAGATGAATGGAAACAAATGGGCTGCTCTGTACATGAGGTCCTCCTTCTGTTGGCACAGATCACTCAGTTTTCACAGTGTGGAAACCTTTCAAATGACAATAAAACACAAACACTTGAGTTAAGATGCGGTGGATCACAGTTAATCACAAATATCGATCAGCTGTCAGGATAGGTGCATGAATGTCTGCTTCAGTTGAGGACTGGTTTGAGTATTAAATGAACAATCTTCTATATGACAAATATTTGTCTACACATTTTGTAAACGTCACGTTATCTTAACTTGAACTATCACGACGTCTCGATGGACAATGTATTAACCAACATTAACGCTGCGCATTACACTAACGCAGATCACTTAAACTGGGTCACATGTGGAGAAACACAAACCAAACGTCGTTAGATTAACGTCGATTAAATTCACCTTTTTATTGGGCTTTGACTGAACACCTCCACGGGCTAACCCAGGTTGACACAGGTTATCAGCCCAGCGGGGCCAGGTACCGTTAGCATAGCAATCGCTAAGTTATCAGCTAACGCTAGCACTAGCTGGCTAGCTTGGTTAGCAAGGTGCATCTTCACCTGAACTGTGATATTAACAGGGATGCTAATTTTGGCTAGCAAAGAAATAGGCTTAAAACAAAATGTACTTACCGGAAAAAATTGAACCGCCGACTCCTCTGAGTGTCTTTGAGAACAACTGAACACTGAACAAGACATTTACCGGTAAACAACATGTTGGAGCTAACTTTGATGAACTGAAAACACAATGACAAGTCAAATGTCCGACACATCGCTCTGACGTCATATCCGGATTAACAGGCAGGTCCCTCTGTGTGTCAATGACGCGGTAGCCACGCCCTAAAGCCACTCTGCTTTAACGTCTATTTTCTTTTAAATAGGACCATAATTTAAAAAATGAACATCATGTTGTATTGAAGAAAACTTCAAACTAGAGATTCAGACCATAAACACATAACGAATCAAATTTGAAAATACGTGTTGAGTGGGAGTGCTGCTGCTGGGTGTCTGTACTCCGCACTGCTACTCGGTCTCCTGTTTCCTGGATCATTTTAAATCTGATAAATTCTTATTTTGAGCGGATTTGAGTTGTAGGGTTTCAATGGAGAACTGGAATATTAGGAAAGGTCGGACGGAATCTGTTCGGTCACCTAAGAGAAGTTAAGTGAATTTATATCCTGCAAAGATATCAGGTAAGAAAACATTTACTCTATTGTTTTGGTGACGTTGTTTGTGTTCATGTCGTTTATTTATTTCGGATTAAATAATGCTATAGACGGATAAACAAATGTAATTAAGTATGTATGTTTATACTGCGTCATTAATGTGTTAAAGTGAAAAGCTAACCGCGATTAGCAATGTAGAAGTAGCTAATTTTACTGTGTGTTGCTAGTGATGAGATGAGCTTCAGGTGTTTGATGTTTACTCAAACTTAACATTTGTTTAAGCTTTATTAAAGTAATGGTAAACAAAAAAAAAAAAAGATGAAATCATAATTTTTAAGGACTTAACAGTGAATCTTAGTGTCTCCTGTTATTTCTTCCCCCCAGATGCTCCAAGGATCCAGCTGATTACTGGCAGTTTGAAGGTGGATTTTTCTTCATCTGCTCCGTTGCACCGTCACTTCTGGTAAAGATTCATTGACCTTTGTGGTATGTTTAGATTTGACTTATTAATTCACTGTATAGTTGGGATTCTGACATAAAAGATAGTATAATGTTTGTCCACATATGTTGTCAGGACTATATGGAGAATACTGTGGAAAACAAGATCAAACTGAATTGGAAGATACAAGCTAAAAAACAACAGACCACCCCCCCTCAGCTCCACAGCCCCCCCTCTTTCAGAGGTGACATCATCACCTCCTCATTATAGGAACCTTAACAGGCCAGATAGACCAATGGAGAAATGCCAGTTTTAGTTCTTCAGATCATCCCGGGGCTCTGAAGAACTATTTGTGAATAATTGGTTGATATTGTAAATTTACATCTGAATATATTAAATAAAAGTGTTATAAAGTCAATAGTGGTGTGTATGTTATTTGTAATTAAGTTTCCAACCCCACTTTAGTTGAAAGACTACATACAGAGACTTAACAGTTTAATTTGCATTTCTTCAGTATATTTTATGAGAAATGTAAGAAAATTGATCTGAATCATTAAATAGTGTATTTAGATTGTGCTTCTACAGGTTTTAAAATTACTTTACACTTAAAGATTCAATGTTAACACAAATAATGCAAGTTTACAATATTAAGCATGTGTTAATATTTAATTGATTGACACATTGTGATGAAATCATTGTGAAGAATCCGAGAGAGTAAGAGTTCGTAGACATTAAAATGACTGATCAGATGATCAGTGTTCCCCAGACAAAGTAGTGTTGAATAAACTGTAAACTCACCAAGTCAGAAAGGATGCTGGTGAACTCCCAGGTCTCCTCGACATTCTCCTCCTCTGCAGATGCTCAACCTGACATGAGGTGTGTGGTACGACATGTGCCTGCAGCTTTATGTTAGGTCTGTTTCTGCTTTGAACTCTTTCAAACTTTTGTGTACAACGTTACAAGCTGAGCAGCTGCTGCTTCATACAACAGCAGACAGCTTGTCCTCTGTCCATAACAACAGTGTGATGCACATTTAAGTGTCTTGAAACTCACACTGCACCTTCCTACACTCTGACTGTTCATCAGTGCTGGAGCTGGGACTGCTCAGCTTCTTCCTGTTTCCTGTTGAACTCTCTCCCAGAGGAACAGGTGAACAGAGGAGCGACAGTGACACCTGCTGGTTAAACTGGAGACACAAACATACAAACCATTCGATTACCATACAATTCAGTTTGACAGAAACGGTACATATGATGTGACGTCACATAAAGACTTCATCCATCTTGTATAGTACCACGCACAGCAGCATTTTTACCATGTGTAGCGTCACAGAGGCTCCCAGAATGCACTGCATGGACATTTTACTTCATAAATTCATTCTGGTTAATGAATCCATTCATGTTTTAAGACTTACTGTCCAGTATAAAGATGTTCTGATTTTTCATCATCATCATAATCACCATCAGGAGGCGTCTGATTGGTCCGAGACTCAGACTGATTCTGCAGCAGGACGAGTCCAAACACAAAGAACCATCTTCAGAGACCAGAAGAACCAGGAGTCCTGCAGCAGACGGTCTGGCCCCCACAGAGTCCTGATCATCATGGAATCAGTCTGAGATCACATGAAGAGACAGAACAACTGTGGCCGGTTCTCCAAGATGCTGGAACAACCAGCCTGACAAGAACCTGAAGAACTGACCAGGTGTACCGAGGAGAACCGGTGCTGTAGCGATGATTAACGGCTTTATTTTAGAAGCAATGTCACTTAAATTTCAGTACCTAGATCTTTTGCACAGAACTGTATATTAAGTACTCTGAAAAATAATTTGGCTGATTTGTCTTTTCAACATCAACAAGAGTTCAATAACCTTCCGTCACATTGTTGAAATTACATCCACTCCCTCTCCTGTGAAATCAACTCTCACACAAACCACAATCATCTCGTACATCCAGGCTCTCCTCTTTCAATGTCAAAACAACCTTCAAGTGTCAAACTCTGAATGCACATCGTTAAAGCAGCAATACGATATAAAACCAATATTTACGATATAAAACCAGCTGGAACCAGAGTGTTTGCATAATCAATTAATCAGATATCAAAATAGCAGTTGACTCATTGTTCCAACTCAATGCGATCTGCTAGAATTTGTGACAAAAGGTGGAAAAAAAACTGCAGCTCAGGTTGTAAAACTGATGTGACTGTTGAAATGTTTTTAACAGAAACACCATTTTATTCTGAAAGTCCAACAGTTTCTACATGAACAATAAAATACAACACTATGTCAACATCTGGCTGTGTGTGTGTGTGTGTGTGTGTCAGTAACATGTCCAGTACAGTGTAGTACAGTAATAGTATACAGTGTCCCACAGTTTTACTTCATAGAGTAAATACGAACGATGGAGACGAAATAAAAACAAAATAAAAACAAGGCAGAAGTGTTCAGTACATTCAACACAGCAGGTAACAGTCAGTGTCTTTCTGCCTGTCTGTGTTACAGCTGTGGTCTCAATCCAGGTGTGTTTAACGACCAATCACCAAGCTGGTCCAATCAGATCCACTTCTGTTCCTCCCTGACCAATGAGATCGCTGGTCTTGTTTTCATTAGAGCTCGTCCTGCAGAGAGAGAGAGAGAGAAACACAGACGTCAGACTCGTGTTCATCAGGTAGCTCGAGTTTAAATTTTAATGTAAACAGATATTTACCTTTGGTGTGCTGTGTAACCGTGGCAACAGCTGTTGTAATCGCTGTCTGATGGTGTCAGCGATCACGTTAGCGTCCCGGCTGTTGATGTGTTCCCCGCTGTGTTCATGCTGTCAACACACACACACACACACACACACACACACACACACACACACACACACACAAACAAACCTGATCACCTGTGGCAACGCTTTGTCACGTATGTTGTTGATTAAACTTATTGTTTGTCATTTCACATTAAAAGTATTCAACAGGCGAAAACACGGGGGGCTTTTATTGTGAAGCATGCAGTGTATTTGTCGGAGGTTAGCACAGACCACTGATGCAATGAAACTGAGTCATAACTCAGTCAAATGTAAAAACATAGACATGAAACGCACATTTTTAGATTCAGTGTGACTCACACTTCCTGAGAATGAAATTATTTCTTTTGTCCATCATGAATAAATGTCCATAAACCCACATCAAATGTAGTAAAACATGTTTAAGATTCAAGTTGATCTTGTTAAGAGTTTGATTCTGTGTTTGATACTGTTTCATATCTGAAAGTGTGTGTGTGTGTGTGTGTGTGTGTGTGTGTGTGTGTGTGTGTGTGTGTGTGTGTGTGTGTGTGTGCTCACCCTCCTTGATCCCCTGTATGGGTAAAATCTGACGGTTGGGTAGGCGGTGATTCCGGCTGATTGACAGGTCTGATAATGAGCCTGACAGTCCACCTTCCCTGCCCGGACCTCCCCTTTAAGAATCTGTCAATCAAACCGAAGAACATCCTCATAAAGAGTCTGAACCACAGAGAGAATTTCTCTTTTGACAACATGTCAGTTTATGTTTCATGTCACGGCGAGTTCCAGCTGGAAGAGTCTGACTTTGACTGACAGGAACCACAGAATAAACGATACTGGACCAAAAGGTTTATTCATAAAAAAGAAGAAGGTCTCTCACCCGAGCCAGGACCTCAAACTCTGGGGCGAAGTGTTGACAGGGTCCACACCAGGGGGCGTAAAAATCCAGAACCCAGTGGTCCTGACCCGACAGAACCAGAGACCTGAAGGAGTCTGGAGTCAGGTCCACCGACACCCTGGGTAAAGAACTGCACACACAACATGTCAACACAACTAGATACCTAAAGAACAAGGGAGGGAGGGACGAAAGAAAGAAAGAAAGAAAGAAAGAAAGAAAGAAAGAAAGAAAGAAAGAAAGAAAGAAAGAAAGAAAGAGTGTCTCACCTCAGTGCCCATGTTCTCAGTGAATGAGCGTCTCTGTGCCAACCATTATAACTCCTGCAGAGACACACGGATCAATAAAAAAGATCAGGATCAATAATCAAACTGAACAGGACAGCAACACATTCCGGCAACCTTCATCAATAATGTCGACACTCTCATTCAGACGGATCTGTTTATGGCGGGAACAGACGAGGACCCAACAATGACCCCTGAGGAACTCCTCAGTTCATCAGTGACCGTGTCGGAGACGAGTTTCCCAACACGTCACCATGTGTGTAGTATGTAAACCGACTTCTGTGTGGTACATACGTGAAGCGATCTGGCTGCCGGGCGTTGCCAGGATACAGCCGGACTTCGGGGTACGCCCTCACACCTTGAGTCTGACAGAACGACTGAAACCTCTGACAGTCGACTGAACCAACCAGGATCTGACCCAACAGCATCTAGATGGTGAGAGAGACGGAGAGACACACACACACACACACACACACACACACACACACACACACACACACGGATTAGACTGGACACACACTCTATTGATCACCACCTGTCTGCTCCTCAGACTGTTTCCTCTCCCTCCCCCCTGACCTCCTGTGTTAGCTCCTCTCTGCGTGCCACACCTTTGCTAACTGGGTGTTATCTGGTGTGTGTGTGTGTATGTGTGTGTGTGTGTGTGTGTGTGTGTGTGTGTGTGTGATGTGTCGTTGTACCCTGGCCATACGTCTCCATTCGGGCATCAGAGCCTGACAGGGACCACACCACGGAGCGTAGAAATCCACTGCCCAGATCTGCCCTTCAGCTCGACCTGCAACCAGGAGAGGAGAGGAGGAGACAAGGAAAGGAGAGTAGAGGAGGAGACAGGGAAAGGAGAGGAGAGGAGAGGAGGAAACAAGAGAGAGGAGATTTTAACTCATTAACTGGGACCTCATCTGAAGCAGCTCTAATTTAAACTCTGAACATCGTCTCTCCCTTCCTGTTTCTGAACTTACAACTGTGTTTTCAACAGGGTGTGAAAATAAGAAACAATAAGGGGAAGATGTTTTACCGACTGAAGTCGAGCTTTAAAGATATTAGAACTTATTCTGGTTATAACTGTAGCTTCAGTAAAATATCCTCTAACTGTTTCTAACTAGTTTCTCTTAAATACATACAGAGTGATAACAGAGCTGTTTGGTCAAGAGCTACACAGCTTTGTGCAAACTGATGTATTTATACATTTAAGTTAAAGTGTGTGTTTGTGTCCAGTTAGCACCGGGACTTCCTGGTTTTACCTTTAACTCTCTCGGCAAAGCTGGACGGATCCAGGACCACCACAGACGGATTGACCAGATCCTGCAGAGACAGAAAGAAGCTCTTTGTGAACCTCCCTAACTTTTCTTTTCTTTTTTTTTTATTTCAATCTGTATTTTGAGCAGGAGTGATGACTTTCAGCCAGAAACCGTCTTCACTGGACGATGATCACAACCATCTTTGATAGAAACCACTCTTTGTTACCTGATCACTTTCATTTTCTAGGAACAGTGTGTATCATGTATATCAGGATGTACTTGGTGTGACGTGGTACCTGGATGAACTCCAGGATGCCGTCTGCTGAATGTTGTCCTTCGTATTCATGAACAGAGGAGCCGTTGAAGATCACTGTGGTGGGGTACGCCTGGATGTTATACTGAGACACAGAAGAAGGAGTTATCCACCTGTCTCCACCTCATAATGAAATGGTACGGTCCGGGGATGTCTGCGCTTACCATGGAGCAGAGGTTGTGGTGGATGGTACAGTCCAGAGTGCCAAACTTCATCTGTCCAGCCAACTGAATGGAAGCTTTTCTCAGTTCAGGCAGTAACGCTCTGCACGGAGGACACCACTGCACACACACACAAACATTTATCGATTCAATATTCATTTATTAAAGTTCTTTAACACAAACCTGAAGCTTGTGGACACGTTTAGTATCAAGCTCCTTGATTTTCAGCTCTGGCAGAGGAGTTTGTTTCCTGAAGTCCCCGTGGCTTTTTAAAATCTAAAAATTAAAACTGTAGAAATCAGCGATGAATCTATTTCCAGACGGGATAAAAACAGCTGTGCT
>NW_019175380.1:659870-722370 GCF_002260705.1 Seriola dumerili
CTCCAGATCAGGCATCTGGTTGATGACCTGAGTGTAAATCTCTTTACTGTCCAGAGTGTTCAGCCACTGAAACACACACACACCTTCAGTCAGTACTGCAGTGCTACACACAGTATTACTACACACAGTATTATTACAGACAGTCATGTGTTCAGTCTCTCACCAGGACGCTGCCTTCTTTATCCAGAGAACTTCCAGGTGGGAACAAAGCCGTGGCTCCACTGGTCACCTGACACACGGCAGATGGATTAAACACAAATACTAGTTAACAATAAGCCATTACTGCTAAAACTACCACTGCTTTAAAATCTACTTTCTCTGTTGGGTTTCTTTTATTTTGTTTCCTGAAAATGAATCTTAAACCAGTTCAGAGCAGCTGACGTCGCGGTGCGTTTAGGAACAAATATCTACCTCCACTGCTTTGAAGATGAGATGAACCCTGATGATTTATCTTCCATATCACAGTTCTAAGCCTCACCTGGAAACTGTCACAGAGCTGCTCCTGTGCGGTGCAGTCCATCCATCCCACTTTAACCAGACTGTCCTGCAAACAGACAAATACATATTCAACCAGTGGGACCAGTTCAATTTATTCAGTCAAAGTGTTTTACAATAAAAAAAATGAAATAGTGCAATAAAAAATGAAAATAAAAACAGAAACCAGTAAAACTAGTAAAATATGAGGGAATTAATTTAAATACCAAGTTAAATAAATAGGTTTTCAGCTGCTGTTTTCTTGTGTGTAAAACTGTGTCTATTTAAAAGCCTGGAGTAGAGGATCTAAGAGCTTGTGAAGGATTATAAAACGATGGAGGATCTGCAGTGTGAGCCGATCCCAAACCAAGAGCTTTAAAAACAAGTAAAAAGGACTTTAAAATTTCTCCTAAAAGATACTGGGAGCCAGAGGAGTGAAGCTAAAACTAAAGTTCTCTCTCTTCCTTGTTATAATAATCCAGCAGCACAGTTCTGAATAATCTGGAGTCACACTGCAGTGTTCCCTCTCTTTGAGCTCTGTGTTTGGTCTCCACCAGCTCCTCTTTAGCTGCTAAATGCTCCGATATGTTCCCCAGCTGCTCAGCAGGTAGAGGGCAGACACTATTTACAGATGTTTCTCTGAAAACATCTGCTCCTCTGAGATCGGTGAGAGTGAACCAGAACAGTAAAGTCGTGTCTGGACGAATAAACAATGAGCTGAAACTCATTAGAACATTTACTTACATAATTTAAGAGCTGTGGGAAACACCCTGATTATATTATTAGTGTTCTCACCAACATTCCTGCCAGCTTCTGTCTTGTTCTGGGCTCCAGGCAATCTGAGAGAGAGACACACAGATAGATGGAAACGACAGATTAGCGGAAATACGTCCACGCATCTGAGCATCTGAGGTCACTTAGACTGATTCATGACACTTCACAGCTGTCGGCCTCCTCTCACAAACGTGAACCAGGCCGACACAGATGTGATGAGGTGATACATGTTTAATGGGTTTGTCCCGCATCACACACCTGTGTGGCATGCAGAGGAAACGCTTGTGACAGCGTGTTTCAGCTGTCAATCAGACGCATGAAAACACCCGCAGGCGTGAAAAAAAAAACTCATACGTGAAAGTGTGTTACCTCCGGTGTCAGAGCAGAAGGTGATCAGCCAGCCGAGGCCCGACGAGAACGCACTCTCTATCTCGCTGAACACGTTTCCTGTAAAAAAAACAAAAAGAACATATCAGAGATGCTAGGTTGGATTCAGATTCACAGCTCTGGAACCAGGTTTCATATGGATGTTCAGAGGAGATTACCCTGCCACAGCTGAGTCACAGTCGTCGTGATGAACTGCATGGAGAAGCGGACCAGGTTGTCTTTGGAGCGCTCCCAGTTAAACTTCTCTGGTTTCTATAGAAAAGACAAAGTGTTAATGATAACTGAACAAGGTCGCTCCGATGCTAAGCTAACAGACAAGCTAGCAAGATGATGTGTAAAGTCAACAACAGGCAAGAACAAGAAAAGAAAGAGACCAAACACGTCGGTCAAATCCAAAAACATGATGAACTCTGTCTTTTGATGTTTTCACCTGTTATTGTCAATGTTCAAGAAAAATTTAATCAGTTTACAAATTAAAACTGAAATGTGCAGTTTGTTTTAAAGTGTTCTACATTTTCTTTAACACAATGGTCGATAAATATCTTTTATCAATATCATTTGCTTTTGAGTAAAAATAACAAAAAATTATTGATCAGCATGATTTTAGGTATGATCAGAGGAAAAGAAGTTTACTTTAGTGTCATCAGTTCATCAGCTGATCAGCGAGAGAAACAGTCAGTAAACAGACCTGTCCTGCTCTGTATATGAACAGACTGGGGTAGCTGTTGATGCCTTTCCTCCTGCAGAGATGGTTGTTGTCTCCACAGTTCACCGCTCCGATCCGGATCACGCCGTCCATCTCCTTGGCAAACTCCCTCCACTGAGAGACACACACACACAAGGACGTCGTTTCATTTCCACTCATTAATAATCAACTATTGATTATTTCTTCTAAAAACACACATTATAAAATATAAAACAAGGCTGAGAAGGAAAAAGACTCAGTGAGAAGCAAACACCGTCCCAGGTGTGTGTTCATTGGTGTTTAATACACCTGTGTGTGGGTTTATTGTGTCTTTTAGTGTTATATTACCGTTGGAGCCAGTTGGTGACAGTGCGAGCATCGTGGGAAATAGAAGTTAATGAACCAGATTTCTCCGGAGTTCACTGCTGCCTCTGAAACACACACACACACACACACACACACACACGTCACAGTAAATGTAACAATTTATTTATAGAATTTTCCAAAATACAGAGCACACAGAGGTGAAACATCAAAGATGATGAAAGAGAGAAATAACATAAAATAAGTAAATAAAAATAATTAAATATTTTAACTTTAATAAAGTCGACAATAAAGATCTGTTTAACTCAGCAACTGTGTTACCATGGTAACTTAAAGCTGCTTTGGTAATAGCCACTATTGAATCATCTGTCAGTCAGTTGGCATGAAGACTGATCTCCCCATCTCACCCACACATGTGAACCTAACGAGACAAACATTTGGAACTAGCAGAAAATTAATTCGATTCTCATTAATTCTCTTTTTCAATTTTTACAAAATCTTGCAACATTTTATAAATGACTTCAATCACATCAAATTATCTGACAGGAGTTGAGATGGTTTGTTCATCAAGGCCCAAGAACTGAATTTTCTTTTCTTCTATTGTTTTTCCATTCTGGAGGGATGTTTTTGTTATAATTGGTATTGATTAAGTTCAAATATGGTCAGTTACAGATTAGGGTGGTGTTATTCATCAATTCTGAAATCCATGCCTTTAAAGGTGTGGAAAATCAAACGTACACCTGAGAGGACATGGGACATATATGGGTGTGTGTGTGTGTGTGTGTGTGTGTGTGTGTGTGTGTGTGTGTGTGTGTGTGTGTGTGTGTGTTGCACGTTGTGAGATGCTTCTATACTTGAACAAAAAAACATTGAGGTTTAAATAAAAAAGGTAAATAGTCACTTACCAAAATCTCCGCTGTCCAACGTGATGATCTCCAGATCATCGTCATAGATACCTGAACAGAGACAGATTTAACTAAAGACTTCCTCTCAGTAGAAAATATTTTAATGTCACAAACAAACAAAGGTGTTGCCCTCGTATCATCGTCATGGTTACTCATGACAGGTGAGTGTGTGTATCCTTCCTGTAGAGACGTACCAAAGTCATAGCGGTAGAAGTTCCAGCTCTCGTAGCGTCCTCCCTGCTGCTCGTCCAATCCCTTCTCTCCATATTTATCATATTTCTTCCTGAGGTCTTCGTCCTTCAGAACCTCGTAGGCTCGATTCACCTGCAGGAACTTCTCGTGGGCCGAGGGGTCGCCCTGCAGCACAACATTTTAATCAGGGTTAGGGTTTTGTGTGGACTGACAGGAGTTTTATCTGGGTTTTTTGGGTCATTCCAGGTTTAATCGGGGTTTATATGTAGGTGTTTCGGGGGAAGTCAGTGGTTTTGACAAGACTTATTGTTTCTCAGATCAACTCACAGGGTTTTTGTCGGGGTGCATGGTGAGCGCCAGCTTCTTGAAGGCCTGTCGGATCTCTCTAGTCGTGGCCTCCCTGTTGACTCCCAGAAGAGTGTAGTAGTCTTGGCCCTCCGTCCAAACCGCCACCAGCAGCGTGACCAGGACCAGCGACAGCAGCGTAAGCTGGACGGGAAGAGGCCGCTGAAGCCCGAAGACAACCCTGCACCCCATTACCAGTCCTCCCAGTACAACCACAATAACCAGCTACAACCGGAAGAGCTGGAACACACAGGCACAAACATGAGTCGTTAGTTTTTGTTCTACCAGGTTTACTGCTGATTAACAGTCACACTGTGTGGTGAAGTTCACCCGACCATGCAGCCATTAACATCCACCACCATCAAACATAAACAACAAAGGATCCATCAGAGGACAGGCAGCAGGACATGTTACAACCCTTGTTGTGGCTCAGGGCATGGGAGCGTCTTCAGGAGGATTTATTGCCAATTGGGTCCCAACATTCCCACTTTACATCCCCTTGGGCTGCCACAACCTGCCCACAGCAAGAGCAGGATCCTGACAACTGGACACCCAGGTGTTTGTTCTGGATTGTTGTTGCCTGCACCTTCAAATATTGAGCTAAAACCAATTAACAGTTTACATAATATGAAAAGTAATGACCAGTTACCATCACCAAATCAACCATTTTACAAATACAAATGTTTGTATTCAATATTTGAAGGGTTGCAACTAACACAAATTTATCTGCTGATTATTATCTCCATTAATTGGATAGCATTTGGTTTATGAAAAGTCACATGATAGTGAACACAAATTCCTAGGAGTTAAGATGATGTCATCAAATTACTTATTCTGTCTGACCAATCCTCAAAAACTCAAAGGTACTCACTTTACTATCAAACAGAAGCAGAAAATCAAGACACATGAGAAGCTGGAACTAAATGTTGTTTGGTATTTTGGCTTGAAAAAGGATTTAAGGAGTAGTTGATTATCATGAGAGTTGCAGATTACTTTCCTGTTGATCAACTAAGTAATTAGACAATTGTTGCAGCTCTGCATGTTTGCCAAGTTGTATCGCCACCAACATAGCCACCTATATAAATTAGTAACAACTACTAAACCACTTTCAAAATAAAAGGCCCTTTTTCTCCAAAGTAGTAAAACAGGTGAAACACAGAAAAACTAGAACATTGTAACTTCTTTACAACCTCTAATATAAAGCTGAAACATTAGCCGAATAATCAATTAGTTAATCTACAGAAAGATAATATGAAATTATTTTGATAAACGATTAATTGTTTGTTTTTTTTCCAAGCAAAAATTGTGAAACACTTCCAGTTCTCTGATTCTGGTTCTTCTCTCTGTCATTAATCTTTGTAAACTAAATATTTTTGGTTACTTAGACTTTCGGTCAGCAAAACATAATTTCTAATATATATATATATATATATATATATAATATATATATATATATATAATTATATATATATATATATAATATATATATATATATATATATATATTTTTTTTTTTTTTTTTTACAATTTTGATGTTGCATAGACTAAACTATTAATAGAAAAAATAATAAGTTTTATCTGTAGCCATAGTCTCATTTAAAAACAGAGCAATTAATACACATTTTAGCACTTATAAATTTAATTGAAATAAAACATGCAGAAAGAACATTCACTGGCCTGGGTAAATGAGTACATTTAGTAAGAATATACTGCAGGTAACCAGCAGTAAAATACTCTAAATACTGTACTTATTATATTTATATTATCAACACAAGACACGGTGTTTAACGATTATAAAAAAACACTCTTACACAAAAGTCCAAGTTATCACCGCTGGTTATCTGTGTCCACAGAGCCAAATGTTAATATATGTGTCTTGTCCCAGAAGAAAAGCTGAAACGAGCTAAACTGGGGTAAGCTAGTAGCTAGCTGTGTGTCGCCGGTCAGCAGGAATTATCACAACTTGCTGGCTAATTAGCTAGTTAGCTTGACCGCGACACCAAGCTCTCTGCTGTGTGTTGGAGAAGCTAAAGCCAAAATACATCTAACGTTCACCGAAATTTCAATCTGACCTGAAAACAGCGGGTCCGTTACCTTAAAGGCGTCTCAACTTCTAAAAGTCTGAGGCTGAAGATCCGCATCAGCGTCCGGCTCAGACCGGGGTCAAGTTTTATACCAAATATCAGAATTCCCGTTTCCGCTCACAGCATTTCACAATAAAAGCCGTACATAAAACCAAGACAGCGGGCTTCTAAACGGACAAATCTTGAATTATCGGCATGTTGAAAAGACAGCATGTGAAACAGACTTTAGTCAGAAAAGTCAGCTCCCCTCCGACTTTGTTCGGTTTGTTTTGCGCTTTTATTTCGACAACAGAATAGTTTCATTTACCGTGATTTTTTAAAATTGTCTGCGGTAACTTGACTATCACCAGCCGCATTTTGATGACGTAAGGCGTAAAAGTTTGGTGCGTTCAGGCCAGCACATTCCTAGACGTAAATATTCTGATAACACGCCCCTTTTCTGTGGAATTCCAAAACGACCAACGTTAAATATGTAATTATGAAATAGTGTGATGAATTAACAGAAATAAAACGAACACAAAGAAAATAAATCTTTAAGCAACTAATCATTTCTGTGAAATTATTTAGTAACACAAGAAGTTATTATGAATTATGAATTGTATTAGCTGGAGAAGAAGCATTCACATCCATTTAGATAATTAAAAGTAGGATTAGTTGCAAGTATTATCAGCAAAACTGACTTAATGTACCCAGTGTAAACACATTCATTGTGCATAAAAATGTCCCTGCTGGTGTTTTACCATTATGTATTATGTTTTTGGTTTTAATCATATTCTCAAAAGTCTCTCTTTTAAAATACTTTTTTTTCAATGGGACTTACTGCTAAAATAAAGGAAATAAAATCATCATCGTGTAAGTAGTGTTGCTGTCCAGTGAGAACCAAAGTGTCTCTAAAAAGTCAATTTTACATGAGCTTTGTGACAATGCATTTTCCAACTATTCAAAGAGCTTTTAAATAGTTTATTGAGAAGTAAGGGAATTTTCTCAACACAGAAAGGGTCGGTTTATTGGAAAAATTCGAAATCATTAAAGTTCAGATATGTTTTTTTCTGCTGGACAGGATGGGTGTGAAAATTTTTCATCTGAAAGGTAAATATGAACAGCAGCTGTCAAACAAATGTATTGCATTAGTACAATGTAGCAGAGAGGAAGTATTAAGTTGCTCAAAAAACGTAAATACTCAGTACAAGTGCCACAAATTTGTACTACCAGTACAAGCTCACGTTTTAGAAATGTTTCGTCTGCATACAGACTTAAAACCGATTCTTTTTCAAACACCTTGAGATGTGAAGATTTTAAATTTTTTTTTTCTTTTTCATTTTTTACCCTCTGTTTCAGTGTTTTTTTCTTGTTTGTTTTCTTTTTCTTTTTGTCTTCGTGGTCAACACGAAGGAACGCTAAAAAATGATCGAACTATGCCTTGAAAAAATTTAATTATTTACAATTAAAAACAAAACTTCTTTTTACAAGTCGCGCGTAAAACACAACTCCCCTGAACACCTCACGGTGACCTTATCTAAATGCGCCGGACGCGGACCTGTTAGCTGCGGTGCCTTCAGATCACCAGGCAGCTCGTCCCATGAGCGGCACTGAACCCTGGAAATAAACACAAACGGGCCGAAAAATCTGATTCCAAACCGCTAAAGTTGAACTATTTGGATGGTATGAGTTAAGGTTCAGCTCCAGTGAAGCAGACTTTTCAGTACCAGTAAGTTATAGTGACAGTTCAGTTAGCT
Source organism: Seriola dumerili (assembly GCF_002260705.1). Classification (NCBI taxonomy): domain Eukaryota; kingdom Metazoa; phylum Chordata; class Actinopteri; order Carangiformes; family Carangidae; genus Seriola; species Seriola dumerili. The sequence goes on from NW_019175380.1 coordinate 667,776, forward strand.
TTGCTAGCAGCGTTAGCCAGCTAGCCAGCCCTTTGCCTGGCGTCATTTCCTACTTTTGAAAATCGCGGCCAGAGAGTAACGAAGCAGAGATGGAGCTGCAAGGTAACCCGAGTTTTATGAAGTCTTCATCTGCTGTTTTTATGTGTATGTTTATTAATCATTTGTCTGCTATGACAAACTGTTAGCTCAGCGTTAGCCGCGCACAGTCGTATTTATTTCTGGTGTTACAGAACATGGAGGTGAAATGTGTGAAAAGTGTTTCTCACGCTCATCATTGGTGGAATAAGTTCAAAGTTCATTTACTTAAGTAAAAGTAGAAGTGCCACAGTGTAAAAATACAAGCAAAGGTCCTGCATTCAGGGTGTGTGTAGGTCTTAAAGTGTTTCTAACTCCAGTTTCCATATAAAATTGATAGGAAGTATAATTATATACAGCTCAGAGGTGCTGACTAAAATGTCAGTTAAATATCAGCGAATCCATACACTTGAAAAATAATTCTAGGTTTTAACTTAATATCCCTGCTGGTTGTCATTGATACCTTTCATTCCGAGGTCAGTATGACTATGAAACGGGTATTAAATCACATCCTGTGTGGTTTTTAAAGTGTCTAAAGTTTATCTCGGTAAATCCTGCAAAACACTGTGCATTTAGAATTTTAGTCAAGTAAAAGTAAAAAAGAATTGGCATCAAAATACACTTAGTACTATAAGTAAAAGTACTCATAATACAAAATGGCACATTTCAGAATAATAATGTATCTTATATTAATGAGTTATATTTATTATCATTGATACATTATTATTTACATCACTTTAATGTTGCAGCTGTTAACTGTGGATGTTACAAACATGGAGCTAATTTTTAATTTATTTATATTAGAGTTGAAATGATTAGCTGATTAATCGGTTAGTGAATTGATAGGAAATTAATCGTTAGCTATTTTAATAATCAAAATGCCAATAATTTGCTCTTTCCAGCTTCCATGCTTTTCACAAATGGTCGATGCATTATTTAAAGTAGGAGAAACTTACAGTAAATTCCTGCTACATACGAGCATCTCAGCTCCCAGGCTTTATCTGTAATTAATAATTGTTGACCTGAGATTGATTCAGACCTGATGGTGACTACTTGTCTCAAACCAGTCTAACTGTCCCACTGCCTTTCAGTGGGAAATGAACCGATGACCCTGGGCTCTCCCACCTCTCCTAAGGCAACCTCTGGAGCTCAGTTTCTGCCTGGCTTCTTGATGGGTGACCTGCCTGCTCCAGCTACCCCCCAGCCCCGCCCCTTCAGCCTGGCCATGCCCATCGTGGAGAGCACAGGTACGCACCGAGGTCAGCAGGACGATACACTCACCTGCAGATCAGCTGATTGTTGTGTTTTCTGTAGATTTTTAGTTTGTGTTGTCTTACATTTTAGGAGGAGGAGGAGGAGGCTCGGCCCCTCAGCCCGTTGTCCCCACACCCAAGGATAAAAGTGGAGCCCCACCTGTCCGCAGCATCCATGAAGACTTAATGACTGTAGGGACGCCCCTTAATGCACACAGGCAGGTGAGTACACAGGTGCTGTCACTCCTAACCTGCTGCAGGAGATGGAGCTCAGGCAGAGAGTTTCCATGAGTACAGATATTTTATGTTTGATCACAATGATCTTATTAAAAGATACAGTTTTGATTAAAAAAAAATGTAGTGATTTTTGTGACTGAACTTGAAAGATGCCGAGGATAACAAACAAAAAAATCGATGCCCTCACAACCTTACACGTTTTGCACCAGCAATGATTCTAGTGATGAACCTCAAAACCCAGTTCTGAAATGACTAAGAACCCAGACCAGTTTTCAGATTGGTTGTTTTATTGGTCCTTGAAGAAACCAGGGGGTAAAATTAGTGCATTGGATTCTACCACACAGAGCAGAGAAGCCAAGGAGGAGAAAATGACACTGGGTTAAATTTAGCTAAGTTAAACACTTACTCATGTTACTGTAAGTGCAGTGAGTTAAAAGCTCATGAGAGTAATTGTAAAGTAGGTGGAGAGAGGAAACTGCTTAGGTGGGTTTTTTTTCTCACAAAGATCTTTTTATTGAATTATTGGATTTTGAACGAATGGACAGAGTTTACATTTGTACAGCGTAGCACTGAATCACCAAAATACCAACTGATTTTGTTATCATGAATATACCATTTGTACCGTGTACCATATATATGTATATATAACTCACCTTTAATGAGTAAAGGAATAGAACGAATGTTAATATGCTTATTACTTGATCATCTTTTTGCACAGCAGAGCACTTCTTCAACAAGCATATATAATAATAGTTTAAAAAGAACCAATTAGGACAGATAATGACCGAGTCTTTCTCTCTCTCTCTTTCTCTTTCTTTCTCTCTCTCTCTTTCTCTTTCTTTTTCTCCTTCTTTCTTTCTCTTCAGTCCTTTCCAGTTATGCAGTCTCCTCTGTCTGCACGTCAGGCTGCAACTCCAGGAACAGGTACACTCTGATACTATTACTACTGGTACTGCTAGCTGTTGTATCACGGATATTAGTACTGACACCGATACTCCTGCCAGACAGTTGTTTTCTTCCAATATTGTATCAACAGCCTGTGTTTGTCTCTTTCCTGTTTTCTCTCTGGCTGCGCCCCCCACCCCCCCACCCCCCCGCACAAAGCCAGGCAGGAGGAGGGAGGGGCAGTGACTCTTTAGCAACACAGGGATTTGAGAGTTTAAAAAAGAAAAATACTGTATATCAGCAGATGTTCCTGTTTTTTGACATAAACCTTTAGATTTGTTTTTAAAGAATTGCTAATATCAACAAATACACAGACACATACAGTACACTAACATCAGCCGAATTGTCAACCTGCCAATGTATCAGTCAAGCTCTAATCAATATACAGGCAATACTAAGAATGTCTAACTTGTATTTTTTTGCTGCCTTATTGTAAACGCATTCAGTGATCACTTTATTAGGTACAGCTGTTCAATTTAATGCAATCCAATACTGCTGTTGTATCATAAAGTCCACTTTTATGAAGGCTATAATGTTCTAATCTCTCCTCCTACCTGTCTCTGTCTCCAGGTGTGCAGCAGGTGTGTCTGTCTCCAGCTCAGGTGGATCCCTTCTACAGTCAGGGAGAGTCTTTGTCATCTGACGATCAGCTGGACCAGACCTGGGTCACTGTGTTTGGGTATTTTCATTTCTAAACAAAGTCATAATACTGACCTACTGTTGAAGATAGTGTGAATGTAATATTCATCTTGTGTGTGTGTGTGTGTGTGTGTGTGTGTGTGTGTGTGTGTGTTAGTTTCCCTCCAGCTTCGGCCTCGTACATCCTGCTGCAGTTCGCTCAGTACGGAAACATCCTCAAACACATGGTGAGGCACACACACACACACACACACACACAGAGGCCAATGAGTGCTGGCTGTGATCTCCATTAATGTTATGTGAGTTTTCTGCATTATAACTGTACAATCTCCTAGAACTCTGGATCAGTTTAATTCAGGTGCACAATGTAAAACAGGATGATGGCGTTTTTTGAACGTCTCCATTAAGAATTAAAAAGTTAATGTTTTACATTTACAGCCTCATAACTTCGATAAGAATGATCCCAGTGAGGAGGAAGCTTTGGACTGAGATCAGAGTTGATGTGTCTGAATCAGTGTCCACAAGCTCAGCACACACAGCCACAGCTATTGTACAGGTGTATTGATAGATGTATTGATGATGTATTGACAGATGGCGTCGCCTGGTAACTGGATGCACCTTCAGTATCAGTCCAGGCTTCAGGCCAGGAAAGCTCTGTCTAAGGATGGGAAAGTGTTTGGGGACGCCATCATGGTGGGAGTGAAGCCGTGTATAGACAAGGTCAGTACCTGTTTTTATCTACCTGTGTGTCTGTCTGCTTCTCTGCCGTCTGATTGGTTCTTCACATCATGTGACACTGGAGCCTGAACCGAGCAGCAGTGACGTTCTCTCTCTCTCTCTCTCTCAGAGTGTGATGGACAGCAGTGAAGCTGTCTCCTCTCCCCTCTCCTCCTCCTTCTCCTCCTCTGCCCTCCCCTCCACTCCTCGCTCAGCCATCAGACCGCTCAGCGCCGCCTACAGGAGCTCCAGCAACGACTACCAGGTGACCTCTGACCTCTGACCTCACTCTGGCTCTACTTGAAAATCTGCATTTGCTTTGGGTTCAACAAAAACAGCTGCTGGTCGACTTTAGAAATAAACCCGTGTGTCCGTCTTCAGGTGGTAGCAGACAGACAGACGCCCAGGAAGGATGACAGCTTTGTTTCCAAAGCGATGGAGTACATGTTTGGCTGGTGACATCACACAATGCATCATGGGATACCTGCAGCCCCGGACGAGAGAGGAGAACTGATGGATAAACTGATTCACTACACTGTGTGTGTGATTGTGTGGATGAGTGTGTGAGTGTGTGTGTGAGTGTGTGCGCTGAGGTGGAGAATCTTTCTTTCTTTCTCTCTCTCTTCTTTTATAATCTGTATTTTTTTTACTGTCTCTGTCTCAATAAAGTTGTCAATGGTTTGAATTCAGTAAAGCTGAAGTTTCATTCAGGGGTGATGTTCTCTCAGCAGCCACACGGTGGCACTGTCACATGACATGGCCAAAAGTTTGTGGCCACTCGCGCTGCTCTAACGAACCTCCACTCTTCTGGTTTCAGTCTTTTCAACGAGATGTTGAACCAGCTGCAGGGATTCCCTGTTCAGACACAACAGCATCAGTGAGGTCCAACTGATGTTGACGATGAGGTCAGGCTCTCAGTCTGTGTGATCTCATGTGGAGATGGAAAGGTCAGGGCTCTGTGCAGACCAGTCAAGTTCTTCCACACCAAACTCCCATGTCTTAATGTTGAAACAGGAAATACACAAACTGTTGACTCAAATTGTGAGAGTACTGTTGTTATCATTGTATGCTGTAGCCAGATTTCCTGTTATTGAAACTAAGCAGCACAAAACCTGTTAGAAACTGACTCAGATCAAAAGTACGCCTACTGTAGAACAGCCGTTTGAACTCAAAGTGTGAAATATGATATTGTCCAGAAGATGGAGCCGCGAGTCCAAACGTCGAGACTGTGGAGCACACGTTAAAAAGTCTGTTAAAACATTTAGCGTTGGGAATATTTGAAATGTGATTAACAAGTAAAAATCTAGAATTCAAGTGTTTAGAAAAAAAAGCAGAGAAGCTACAGCTACAGAAAGGTAAAATTATATTCAGTCTAAACACATTACATAATGAACATCAGGTTTATGTAATTAGTCTCCACCTCACACCTGCTCTGTCAGTTTAGTAACAAGTTGAGCAACATATTTGGAGCAGTGAGGTGCAGCCTGTTGATTGTGATGTCTGTATGGAAATACACTGGATGACTAATGGTTGATGAGAAATCAAGCTGATACATGACGCACGTACTTTAGGCGTGAATAAACTACACACACACACATATACATGTATACAAAAATACAGTACACACACATAGCAATACTAGAGTGTAAAAATACTCAAGTAAAAGTCCAACAGTATTAGCATCAATATATACTTAAAGTACTTATTTCACACTGATGTATTGATTATCATTAATTACTAATACATTCATGTGTGCCTCACTTTAATGTTGCAGCTTGTAAAGGTGGGACTAATTGTCACTACTTTATAACCAGCTGTGATAAATAAAGTCATTTCTTGTAATAATGAATGTTGTTAATCTGAATCTGCAAAGTAACTAAAGTTATCAAATGAATGTAGTGGAGTAAAAAGTATATTATTTCCCTCTGAAATGTAGTGGATTGGAAGTATAAAGTAGCAGAAAATGGAAATACTAAAGTATAAATAATGACTGGTTTTAGTAGAGGCATGTATAAAAGTGCAGCAGGGCTTGTAAACATGTACTTGGAGGCCACAATTAAATTTACATGAGGAGGGACGTCTTAAGAGGCAGAGTTAAAGGGGGGATTTCTAGGCCTCAGCCTCACTCATCGTAAGTCATTTCAGAAATCTCTCACCAGCTGACCTTTCTCCTAGTAACCAATTACCTCTGGTGTACCTTATCCCAGCAACATATGGTCCCCTCAGCCCTCACTCTCCTGCTGCAGCGTACAGCAGGGGATAAATGACGAGAGCAGGCCTCACAGGCTGGACTGTACTCTGAACAGAAGGCGCACTGCTAGAGAAAAGACAGAGAGAGAGAGGAGGGGGGTGAGTGGAAGAGAAGGGGGGTGGGGGAAGGCTTTGGCTGAGCTTATGCTTGACCCTCCTGACCTTAGAAAGACATTTGAAACCATATGATGGCCAGCCACTCCAGATGTCACATGTCCCATTTTGAGCAACTTGGGGAAACCTTTTTGTAAATATACAGTATATATACAATATATATAGAATAGTATATATATATATATATATATATATATATATATATATACAACATATAGGCCTCTCTGATCTGTATCCTTGTCGTGGACAGAGTATGAGACAATGAAAGCCTGGACACATGTTCTGTAAAAGTCCCACTATGGCTCCTATATAAAAGCAAAATACCCAAACTTTTGGTTGTTGGTATCACGTTGTTGTCATTTTGCATTACATATCTTTATGGAGTTCTACTTTAGTCGTCTTTTTGTGTCTCTATGGGGTCACTTTACCTCTTATAGTAGTGATTGTGCATATTTTTATTTTGCATCTTTTTGTTTTACCTTCTGCATCTCTCCGTGGTCATTTTGTGTCTCCTTGTAGCAGGTTTGTGACTCTTTGTGGTAATTTTTCATCTCTTTGATGTCGTTTTGCATTTTGTAGTTGTTTTGTTTGTCTTTGTAGTCGATTTGTGGTAAGTTTGCATCACTTTAGTGTCATTTTGCATCTCTTTTGCAGGTCTTTTCTGTTTCTTTGCGCTTGTTTTGCCTCTTTATTTGTTTGTTTGTTTTTTTCCTTCTTACAACCATAAACATATCTAAGTTTCGCTTCCTGGTCTTTTAAAGACACACTGTTATGCATTACGGTAATGACACAACCTTAATGAACGGTTTCATGTGTCTGCTTATACCGCTGATGGCGAAACCAATCCGAGGCGTGTAGAAACATCGCGATATTTCGTCCAACAACCCGCTGGCCTGAGGTTACAGAGACGATATCTCGCGCTACCTGAGCGCTCGGTGTCTCATTCCACCACGGTCAAGCCTGCCGGGAGGGGGTATCTGTTCAACAGCGCCACAGCCATCATTTCATTTGGAAACTTGAACGGCATTTATATTTATAACAAACAACGTAGTTTTATTTATTTAAAGTAAACGTAATCGTCTAACTTTATAAGTAACCGTTGGCTCAAGGTCGTAAATTTATACAGAAAAAGGAAAGCTAAGTTAACGTACAGGATAGCCGGTCGTGCTAACAAAGAAAATCCTTTCTCTTCAGAAATAATCCCCCACTACTCTCTTTAGTTATGAGTCATGTGGTCATTGATAATCCACACGGTCTAGATCAGCAGGTAAGTACTTCTAACTTGTTTGTTTTTTCCTCATAGAAATGTGATGATTTTTTTTCCGTTACGCACATGTAGTTTCGTCAGGGAAAGAGTAGCTAGCCGCGAGCTAAGCTAACGCTGCGGCTGGGTAAAATGGAGGTGGTGATGTCGCCGTAGAGAAGATTGTGATGGCGGAGCTCGTCACTACGTTGTGCCAGAAAACCGAACTAACAAGCTTTTTTAACTGCGTGTCCCACTCTTTTAAATGGTTAAGAGCGACTTTAAACACAATTAAATATAACACGTCATTCGCGTCTTGTGAAATGTTACTGCAATTAATGGAAATTTATGAGGGTTAACCAACATTTGCGACCCGGCCGGTATCCTACGAAGTTAGCCCGGCTAATGTTGGGCCTTCTCAACCTGAAACGTGGCGCAGGAAAAAATGTTGGCAACGGTTTATAGCGACCATTAACCTTTCTGTAATGCAATTCTCTCAACTTTATAAATCGTTCAGGAAGCATACCTTTGTATACGGTTATTGACTGCAAGTGTTAAAGATTATTTTATTTATTTATTTTTTTTTTGTCATTTTAATTTGTCAGTGTTTTCCTGTTTAATGGTTGTGCCATGCTTTCCATGTCGCTTGATGAATAAACCAGGCCAGTTTTAATGAGCAAAATTATAGGAGTCTGATCATGTTTTGTACATTCGCTCAGTCCATGTCCAACTGTCCAACTAAGATATTGAATAGTAGCTCTGTAACTATTGATTTCCATTATTAATTAACGGATAGGTTCACAACTTTTAATAATGCCCTAAAATATTAAGAGGGTGCATATGAATATTGAAATGAGTTTTACTTGCTGTGGTAGTTCTTCCTGCGTTTGTAATGGAGGTGATGGGAAAATTCAGGCCTCTATATTTACCAAAGTTTATGTGACACTTATATGAGGCTTCATTAGTCTCCATTAGACAAACCAAGTGGATATCAGCCAAAGTTAAAATCTTATTAGTGCAAAATTTCCTCCTTTTTGTTTCACATATTCAGAATGAGGACTGTGGATTTAGTCCGCCATCAAAATGCATTAAGAATCAATCTCTAAATGTCCCAGGATGAACTTTGGGAATGAATACAGCAAGCCAACCCTGTTTCAAGATGGATCTGGAACAGTTGTGAACCCATCCTTTAATCTGAGTTATTTTTATTCTTCCTTTTGTCCATAATATATAAGAATTATTATAATTTCCCACAGTGCAAGGTATTGTTTTTGTTTGACCAACAGCCTCAAACCAAAAGATGCTCAGTTTACTGTCATTTAGAACAAAGATAAAGCTTCAAACCCTCACATTTGACAAAATGGAACCAGCAAATATTTGTCATTTTTGCTTAAAATTAACTAAAGACTATTATTTATTCGTTCTAAACATTATAGCAGATTATTTTTCTGTCGAGCAACAAATTAGTTGAGATTAATCGATGCGGCTGTAGTTGGATAATTGCTTAAAATTGTTATTTCAAAGACATAGTACTGTGTTTTTACCAGACTTTTAGTTGAATGACCACCTGATTTTCAATTAAATTTTTTTTCTTTCAGCTTGCTGCCCTAGACTTGAACTCTGACGGACAAGGCGGAGGAACTGGCAGTAAGTAATACAGCAGACTTAACATGTCAATGTAAAATCTCATGAATTTTTTTTTTAATAAATAATGTGGGGTATTGATTACATCCAAGTTACGAATGTACAATTGCAACATGAATTTTTACAAAACAAGCAAGGATATTCTTTATTGTAGTGTGTTTTTATCTTTTGAGGAAAACTGGACAGTTTTATTGGAAGGTCTTTAGAGTTGATTATAAATACTCTATCGTAACAGTGTTTTTTTGTATATGTATTCATAGCTTAGTCTTAAATAAATTAGTGTTTAACTGTTTTCTTTCCCCCTCCATCTAGGGCGTTACATTCCACCTCACTTGAGGAACAAAGATGCTTCCAAAAATGGTGAGTTGAGTGTAACAGTCACCTGCTGAGCCACAGTTGGACCCTCAACACAGGTTTGACTTGTGGTGTTCTTGATGATAAAACCCCATCAGAGCATGGTAAAAGCAAGCACAATTGAGAAAAAAACTTTTATTGGTGAGGCGTCAACTAGACAATATTTATTTCTGGTTCTGCCGCACTTCAGACCATCAGGACCGTTGAGGACACTTGTCTTATTTTTAACATGTGTACAGAATGAGGAAAGAAAGCCGTGTCAAAAGGGCTTTCTGTGTCTGTGCACGATAGCTTATTTTGGCACGGATAAAGTAGGGCAAGTGGGACTGCAAAAACGGCCATAGTCTCGAATTCTCGCCCCGGACTGCTCATAAGTAAGAGAATGGGGCAAATTTCAAACCTCTCTAACTCAGTTTGACATTTCAGTAACTAATTTCATAGGTAATCTTTTTCCTGTCTCACGTGAAAAAAGAGGAGTGCTAGCTATTGGCTGCTCTGATAAAGGGAAATGTGGAGGGTGGGTGGGCTGGTGGTTTTTATCATCTGTAGACTTTTAACAATGTTTTTGTAGCTAGGTTGAGGTGGTTGTGAGGTAGTTGTAAGTTGTTTTTTTTCTTCCTGTACTTGTTTAGCCTCTTAAAGGCTTTAAATCAAGACACATGTTGTGCCTGACATTAAGTCAGGTAATTAAATATTAAAAAAAAAAAACTTGGAAACATGGTTCTGTGTCATTGCACACTTGACGTTTTTTCTCGTTTTACTGTTTTCTTATTCCACAGCAGGAAATGCTTATTCCGCTGGTAGACAGTGCGGTTATTCAGTGGCACCAGTAAATCTCTGTAAGTCCCTTCTGTCTGCTTTCGCTGAGGGCAACCTGCATTTCCAGATGCATGAAATAGCCATTTTACACACCAGCAAAGCCAGTGCGAAGGGGGAGAGGGTTAGGTCAGACCTATATACATACACAGTAAAACTTAATGATGGGCCCATGATTAATTGATGTGCTTCTCTCTGCCGGGATGCTTGCACTTTAAAATGAGAAACATCTTATAGGTAAAGGGCAAATTAGACGTAACATTAAGGTTGATGGGTTAATGCTCTTCTTTACCACAGTGAGTTGAGTTTTTAATCTCTTGAGGCATATGATAGCTTCATTTAAAATGACTTTTCCCCCTATATTTCACCTGCACTGTGTGTCCCCCCCCCAAGTTTCTTCTAAGCAGTGCCCACAACCATGGCAGGCAGAGTGTCAGCAAAGGCACAGAAATAACTATACTTCAGGATGGGATGACTGTAAGATTGGTAACTATTAGTGTTAAGTCGAGCCCAACACTCATACTGCATGAGCCAGTAATCATGGGTGAGTCTTTTTATAGCCTGCTTCCCTACCTTTGCTCAGGTTACCCAAGACTGGCCTCTCAAGAGCTTGCCTTTTACCATGCCTACAGTGGGGGTTGGCGAAACAGATGTGGTATACCTTGACCTCTACCTGCATGCCATGCCATCTACTTGTTGGCAGAGTTTTCATAGTGTATAAAGCTGAACACTGGGGCGTAATCAGATCGTGCCCTTGGTCACTTGAAAAAGAAAATGCAGCAGAAATCTTGGCCTAACACAGCGTTTGTCACAGCTTGCAAGTGAAGTTGCTTATGATGCATGGTGATGGTGCCTTTTTTTAAAGACTCTGCACTGCATCACTAGTGTGACTGTCTTACTAATAACGAGACTCTATCTGTGAAACAATGATCTAAGACCTGTTCACTTATTACATTGTCCAGCCATTTTTATACCATTTTAACATCTGAGTCACAGTCATGAAATCAAAGCTGGGATTTTATTTTGCAGAGAGACTGAGCTTTCGAGTGCATTGCTGCACTGGCATCATTCAATCCCACTCATTAACAACGACTCTCTGTTCTTCTTTCAAGTCCTTTACAGACCTTGGGGCCTTTTGTCTGCCTACGACATACTAAGTGGGATTAATGAACACTGCTGTGTGTGCAGGCTTTTCTTCCAACAACTGACCACTCCTTTTAAAAAATACTTCTCTCTGGTGTGAAGTTGAAATAACATTTAAATGTATCGGTGGAAGAGAAACCTGCAAACACTCGCCGCTCCTTGGCACAGGACTGAATACTCCTTACCTGTAGCTTCTGTCTGAAAGGGATCTTTGTTTCTCTGAGGTTATTTCAAAGTAGACTGCTTCTCCTTGGCCTTTTTCTTTGGCATTTGAGACTGAACGATCAGTAGAACAATCCTTAGCTGGCATGTACTCGGCATTTAATGGATGATAATGTAAGGGAATTGTTCTCTTTGAGGCGGGCAGGTTATCAAAGATAATTTTTACCATGGCAACATGTGGTCTTTTTGAAGTTGAGCAGGCTTGGGTTGCTGCACAAGCATCTGTAGAGTCTGCAGTCTGGCAGACCTTGTGGCATGATCAAGGTTAGGGGAGGGGGTGCATCAGGACTGAACTATGTCAGACTGTAGGAGGGGATGTATTCTCCTTTTCCAAGAGACGTGGGATTCACTGAATCACTGTAGCCCGTACTTCGAAGGATTGAAATTCCCAAACTGTCTTGGCTTTTTTAGTCTTTTCAAAATCAGCAATTACAGGGTCATACTAATGTTTTTTTGTTTTTACCAAAAATTAAGATGGCTATACATGTAGTGGTTGTGAAATGTGTCAGTTATTTCCTCATTATTTAAATATCACAGCTTGCATAACAAATCTGGAGAACTCAGCATTGCTTGGAATTGGGGAATTGTTTCTCTACTACAGCTTTCATGTTTGTTAGCCATGATGCATCACTCCTGGCTACTACAGCATTTTTACTTGATTTTTAAGAGCGAGCTTTTTGATCAAGATGCAGTTCGCATTGTTTTGTTATTTAGCCTTGTTTGTATTTGGTGGTCTGACGTGAACTGAAGTTATCTGCATTGCTGTTGCAGAACGTTAGGCTCAGACACTGCTGCATGGTGTGCTCTGGGGGCACATGCATCATTTTTGTTTGATACAAGTCTGAGTGACTAAATTCTACCACAAATCCTATTGCTATTTTTGTAGTAATTTAAAAAATTACAAAATACATTTGAACTTTACTTTTTAAAAAGTTCAGTGTGGTAAATTGAGCAAACGGTTGGAAGCGACAGTGAAACTGGGAAGATGTCTGAACGCCACATTTCTGAAATAGAGATAATTACTTTAACTTCCCTCTCTTGATTGCAAACCAGATTTGTCTGAGACCCTAATTACTCACTGAACTGACCAACATCCTTATCTTGTCACCATGGGCACACTAAGTTGTGAGCTTGTTCAGAAAATACTGGACAGTATGCGTTTTGCATTTCCTCTGAATTTATTTACTCAGAACGATATCGGAGACAAAAAAACCATGGGACATCTTAACTTGTCCGAGCTGTGGGCTGGTGTGCAGCACATAGATCAGTGTGTGCCTGTGTGAAGCATTACAAGGCTTTTCCTTGTGCTTACTTGAAGGGGGGCATCATGGTGGATGCAGTTACCTGTTAGCCGACAGGTACGAGTTATGATTTTCGCCACAGATCTAGAATCAGCCCCCATTTGGCTGAACCAACTCTCATTCAAAGCAAAGACGAATCTGAGACTAGATCTGTGCAGCCGCTCTTCCCCTTGATGCTGTTGTGGCAAAGCATCAGCTACGTAGCAAGCCTCACCTTGGCGGTGCTAACTGTCTGTTGTCCCTCCCCCCCCTTCCCATCAGCCTCGTCCTCAGCCTGCACTGATAACAGTGTGGCCTCCGATGGGAACGATGACACAGCCAGTGTCCAAAGCTGGGCAGATCGTTGTGGTAAATGTCCCATACAGGCAGAGGCAGGGCTCAGTAGGTGTCTTGGTACAGAGAAGTCATCCTTCTAACAAAGCCAGTGTCTTCTTTAAAAAGTTAGATATTTCACAGTGCTTTGATTTCTCTGCATCCATTCTCTTATTCAGATGTAGAACTTGCTTTTCACTTTTCCCCCACTTGACGACATTAACTCGACCCATGACACAACTGTTGTTGCAGCATATTTCAGTCCAGTTTCTAGTCTATTATTATAAAGCTGCTTGTATCCCACCTGTTAGTGAATTAGGCTGAACGCAGGTCAGCACGCAAAGACTCTATAAGCACAGTCAGATTTCTACTTGCTTACTGACACTAATATGTTCAGAGTTTTCTCCTGGCAAGCCTCTCATTCTACATGTCCTTTTGTCTCCTCGTGAAGACTCACCTGGATGGGACGGCGGACGCAGCAATGGATTTGTGAATGGTTACCACGACAACCGCTCCAACGGGAGCTTCGGAGGGCGTGGACCCCCTCGCAATGATAGAGGTGGGCGTGGTGCCTACCGTGGTAACAGGGGTGGAGGCTCGTTTAATCAACCATTACAAAATGCAGGTGGGGAAATCCTATCGTGCCTTAAAATATCTGCCTCTAGCTATAGAGTGGTGACAGTGTAGTTTTTAGATGTTAACTCAACCCTCCCCCACCCTTGTTTATCCATGCAGTTATAATATATCAGAGTCCTGTTACTGGGTTTAATTTAGGATGAAATAACATGGTGATTTTTAAAACGGCTAATGGCATTTTTCTTTAAAAAAAGGAAAGACCATGTTCCGCCTTTGGTAAGAACGTGATGACTTCTCGCAGCTTTGCAAAAAAAAAAACTCCAATAATATCAATGACAGTATTTATCTGTTCATTCTAGGTTTTGGCAATTACGACAACAAAGACGGCAACTGGGGAGGAGCTCCCAGAGACGCTGCCTACAACAGCTTTGGGGGACGAAATGATAGGTCCAAGTCGACCTTCTTCAATGACCGTGGGGCAGGCTCAAGAGGAAGGTCTGTAAACACTGTCACGTTTAATAATATACAGTGCTTTGTTTGTTTTAATACAACATCTTAATGGTGTCTTTATTTTGTGATAGTGAACATTTCCATTGCTTTATTTTTTACTAACCAGTAGTGCCTCAGGTAAATGTAGTAATCTTTCAAATGTGGATACAAGGAATAAAATTGGTGTGTTTATCCCTCTGAGGCCATTTAGTTGAAAAATCCCATTACTTGAAATTTCAAAAGGCCACTATTTTCCTAAATGGATGCCATTTCTGGCATATGAAATACACATATTTTACATAATTACATAGTTCTACCCATTGGACAGAATTGGATGATTTGGGAATTGCAATTTAATCTTATGTTTTCAACTGTGAGGATGTTGATTCCTAATGCCAGTTAAATATTTTGAGTAAAATGTATTTGTGACACTTTCCTGTACCTCGCTATGATTGTTCTAATTCAATGGGACTTTTAATTTGTAAAATGTCGGTAAACTTAAAATGGTCACAGGTTTTTCTTTTTCTTTCTTTGTATATTTCACCTTATACATTGGTAAAATGTTTGGTTTGACATCTAGATCATTAATATAGTAAAATTGTGGATGAATTTAGTGCAAAAAGACATTACCTTGCCAGAAATGTCAGCCATCTTGGAAATGGCGGCTATCTTGAATTATCTAAAACGTGTTTTATGAAAAGAGAAATACCCAAGGGGGATTTGTGCCAAGTTTAGCACTTGTATCCACATTTTACAGATTTCTCCTGAAATATGTAGCTATCTGCTGAGTTACTAGCTTATTCAGTTTAGCTGTTAGCTTGCTGCAGCTATTTCAGACATCTGCCTGGCATAGTTTGCCGCTTTTTGGAATGAAACGTGGCTTACAGACTCATGTTATTGTGCGCAGATATGAGCGCGGGGGTTTTGCGGGCGGAGGAAACAGCCGCTGGGTGGAGGACTCCAGAGACGACGATTGGTCCAAGCCCACTGCTCCCAATGAGCGCCTGGAACAGTAAGACCGATTCTACTCACAAAAATTACAACAAAACTAAACTGTCGGCCATCTTGTGTCTGCATTTCAGCTAAACTTTTCAACCCTCGTTTTCTAGCGAGCTTTTCTCTGGAAGCAACACTGGGATAAACTTTGAGAAATACGATGATATCCCTGTTGAGGCCACTGGAAGCAACTGCCCGCCCCACATTGAAAGTGTAAGTCTCTACTCATTCTGAATGTACCATTTTAACATTTTTAAAGACGTAACAGGACAGTTTGTGTCTCATACTGATGGTGCGTGTGGTTATTCTGTAGTTCCATGACGTGGACATGGGGGAGATCGTCATGGGGAACATCACCCTGAGTCGCTACACTCGCCCCACCCCAGTCCAGAAGCATGCGATCCCCATCATCAAGTCTAAGAGAGACCTGATGGCCTGCGCCCAGACTGGTAAGTCTTTCTACTTACTCTCAATGTGTTTACATGGCAGCTTTAAGTAGATCAGATCTTTTTAAAATAGAAAGTATGGGTTGATGGATCATTCAGTGTGTGCCTTAAGTTTTAGATCTTGTAAACAGTGTGTGTCTGATCCCTGCTGTGTTTCAGGCTCTGGTAAGACCGCTGCCTTCTTGCTGCCAGTGCTGAGTCAGATCTACACTGAGGGCCCAGGAGATGCTCTGCAGGCAGCCAAGAACAACGGACAGGTACTGGGGAAAAGAGAGAAGGCACAGTAATTAAACATATTCTGCGTTACCATTCGACGTGTTCCTATAAACATTATTTCTTCCATCCTCAGGAGAACGGAAGGTACGGCAGACGTAAACAGTACCCAATCTCCCTGGTTCTGGCTCCCACCAGAGAACTGGCCCTGCAGATCTACGATGAGGCGAGGAAGGTGAGCTCCAAGAATCCAGCTGGCAACGTCTAACCCCAACCCTACATCAAATGAAACTTCTTGAAGCTTAATCGTTTCCTCTTTTTCCATCTTTCTAGTTTGCCTATCGCTCTCGTGTGCGTCCCTGCGTGGTGTACGGAGGAGCTGATATCGGTCAGCAAATCAGGGACTTGGAGAGAGGCTGTCACCTGCTCGTGGCCACACCTGGACGTCTGGTTGACATGATGGAGAGGGGCAAGATCGGTCTGGACTATTGCAAGTCAGTATAACACAGGGGTCCACTCAGATTGTTAAAAATAAAAAATTGACCGACTCCAGTATTTATTTTTGTCATTTTTAGGGCTTTAATATTAATATATTATTTTCCCATAATTTTTATTTTTATAATTATTTTCCCAAAAACCCAGAGATACTTGTTTCACATTGACATACAACAAACACAATAAACCTGCACACCTGAGAACCGTGAACACAACTGAAACAACAGATTATCAAAATAGTCGATAAATCAATATATTGTTTCAGCTCTTGTCAGTTTTTTTAAATGAAATGTGTCTGTGCAGCTACTTGGTCCTGGATGAGGCTGACCGCATGTTGGACATGGGTTTTGAGCCCCAGATCAGACGCATCGTGGAGCAGGATACGATGCCGCCTAAAGGCATTCGTCAGACCATGATGTTCAGTGCCACTTTCCCCAAGGAGATCCAGGTGTGTATGAGGCTGTCACAACACGTTTGTAGAGTCTTGCTTCACGTGACAAATATCTGCGTACTTATCTGTTTCGTGTCGTTTCGTTTTGTTTGCGTAGATCCTGGCTCGTGATTTCCTGGAGGATTACATTTTCCTGGCAGTGGGACGCGTCGGTTCCACTTCAGAAAATATCACCCAGAAAGTGGTCTGGGTGGAGGAGACAGACAAGAGGTCCTTCCTCCTCGACCTGCTCAATGCCACAGGTGAGAAATGCAAACACAAAAATCAGTGTTTGTTTTTTTTCCTCCCATGAATGTCACATTGGGCTCTAACCCATCATCCTGTGTTTGTCAGTCTGCCCCATATCAAGCTAATATTGACTTTGCTACATCTCTGCTAACAAATGTTGTTCGTTATAGAAAGATAAGATTTAAAAACAGTGTGATGCAGGGGTGAGGAGGCACTGACATCACATGCCGTGTTTTTTTAAGGGGGTTTGCTTCTCATGATGATCTAAAGCTGTGAAAGTTGTGTACTGAGCAGCCTTACGTTTACTGGCCGGTTTGGTTTTATCTTAGTTATTCCCAGTGAGGTTCAGGAAAATGTGACAGAGGCCCCAGAGAAACCGGGTAAGTGTGAACATACCATAACTTCACTCTGACCCACAAGCCAGAAACATCACATCCCACAGCTCATCCTGTCCCTCCGCTCCCCCCCGCTTGACATGCTGCCTCAGTTCTGTTTTTTATTGTTTTTGTTTTTGTTTTTTTCATTTTCTTCCATTTCCAATAAGAGCTTGTAGGATCAACGACAATGTTTTCGCCTCGCACCAAATAGACCTAGTGAAAAGGGAGTTCCTTTTGTAGCGCTGCAGTGTGTTTTCAACACCGGCGCTAATGTCAGCTGGCTCGACATGGTCGTGTTGGCCGGTTGTCATAGAAAGAGCTCTCAGCTTCCATATGAGTCAGATGGCTGTGGCAGGTCTAATGGCACCAACCTGTTCAGTGAACATACGACGACAACAACAAGGTTCTGTAGATCTTAGTTTAAACCGCTCTAATAAATTCCACTCCTTTTTTTTTTTTTGATTATTTTTTATTTTAGTTGAATTATGTAGAAAGACCTGTGTTCTGTAACTTGACTTTACCTCCAAAGAAACGACACACATTGCTTTTTGTGCTGTTTCCACGGTAACCGGTGCAGCTGCCACTATAAAAAGCAAACTGATGTGTAATATATGTCACGGACAGCCTCATTTAAAAAGTCACAATTGGCCGTTATTCAACCAAGGTGAAGAGGCTTGGGGGAGAGGGGTCAACTGCATGGAAATGGCGAAGTAGGTGGCCAGTTACCACCTCGAAAATTTAGCTTGTCTGATTGGCCGGATCCGGGCTTTGTTTTTAAAGAACTCACAGGCTTAATTAATAATGGAGAGGATGGAGCTTTGACGGATGTAGCTTTGTTTTTCCGGGCTTGTGCCAGAGTGCGTTGGTAAAACAGTGACAGGGTTAGCTGTGAATGATGCGACCTGTCCTTCCCCATCACTCCTCAGCCATTTTTATTATCAAGCTTTTATTCCAATAGCCATTAATGCCATATTTCTAGATTGTAATTTAATATTTAACAATTCAGATTTTTAAGTTATTCATCTCATCTCCAGCAGAAAAACTGAAGCCAGGGTTGTCAGTAAATGAAAAGCTTCTTATGCAGCCCCTGTCTCCATCTCTGAGTTTTCATGTTGGTTGTTTGATTTTCTTTTTACTTCATAAACTTGCAACTTTTTCAGTATGACAGTTGTAAGTTCCCATCTTTTTGGTTCAAATATCCATCTATAGCCCCGTTCCCAGTTATCAAAGATTTCTTTCCACCTTCTTTTCCTCTTTTTTTTATTTATTTATTTATTTTTATTTATTTATTTTTCATTCTCTTGATCCTGCCCTCGTCCTCTTTGGTCTCATCATCTTTTGTTTGCGGTTGCACAGGTAAAGACTCGTTGACTCTGGTGTTCGTGGAAACCAAGAAAGGAGCCGACGCTCTTGAAGACTTCCTCTACCACGAGGGCTACGCCTGCACCAGCATCCACGGAGATCGATCCCAGAGAGACAGAGAGGAAGCTCTGCACCAGTTCCGCTCTGGACGCTGCCCCATCTTGGTGGCTACAGCTGTAAGTGACACGACTATCATACAACTTTTTTTTTTTTATATATATATATATATTTTGGGCTTTTCTATGCCTTTATTCATGGCACAGTAGAGAGACAGGAAATGGGGAGGCAGGCCGTCAGATGCGGGACTCGAACCAGGGCCAACTGCAGCGAGGCCTGTAGCCTCTACACATGGGGCACCTGCTTAGACCACTTTTGGGCATTAAACACTGGATCAGATCTGATTTAGAATCATTTCTCCAAGATGAAGATTAAAAGATTTAATTTACAAAATCTTTCATGTGAGTTTTAGCTAACTCTTAAGATATTTTTTAAAAAAAATGGGAGCCACATGTTTTTCCTCTTGGGTAAATGGAAACATTTGCTTCAGTTTGCTAAATGTACCTTTTGATTAATGTGAAATTTACAGTATCAAACCCAGGAATGAGCGGTTTCCATTTTAGATCCACGTTGGTTAATTATCTAATCTAATTTAATTATTTAAACTGACTGTTACTGTGTCTGTTAAATGGCAAAGAGGAGGAAACCAAATGTTGAGTTTACAAAGTCTCTTTGACATTTTGGAAATTCCCTGGAGAACAACCAGGCCAACTGGGTCACAGAGGAAACTGTGGCTTTGGCTCAGCTGAAGGACATTGTTGGCAGACTTTCGTAGCTGTTGATAATTAACTCGAGCTTAATAATAAAAAAACGTGGACAAAATGAACCCAGTGGTTTTCTCCCTTGACTCTGACTTGATATTTAAACAACCTTTTTCCTCCTCCTCTACTTCTGCAGGTTGCTGCCAGAGGTCTGGACATCTCCAATGTGAAGCACGTCATTAACTTTGATTTGCCCAGTGACATTGAGGAGTACGTTCACCGTATTGGCCGTACGGGACGTGTGGGCAACCTCGGTATGAATCTTTTTTTTATATATATATATTTTCGATGTTTAATAAAAACTAAGTGGCTGTATAATCTGACTCCGGTTCTGTTTTGTGCAGGTCTGGCCACGTCGTTCTTTAACGACAAAAACAGCAACATAACCAAAGATTTGCTGGACATCTTGGTGGAGGCCAAGCAGGAGGTTCCCTCCTGGCTTGAGAGCCTGGCCTACGAGCACCAGCACAAGAGCACAGGCCGCGGACGCTCAAAGAGGTAAGTCACACACTACACCACCTTGTCGTCAGGTGTAACTCACAGGGCATACAGGCCACACCCGAGTGTCTTTATAGCTTTTTAAAGGTTTATGATAGTTCTAGACGTCATTTTACAAACCAGGTTGTCATGTGCTCTTAAACATAAACCATATCCTCTCCCTCGGAGTGGTCGATGACTGGATTACCATGTTTGGAAATGATAAAGGCGAATAGACCCAGTAAGTTATATCAGTCAACATCACTAAGTATTGTGGGTCATGGCCAACAAGTAGGTCTGCTCTGGAAAATCTTACATGTTTATTAAACCACATGTTACCAGCTTAGACAGGGCTTTATAAGCTGATTCCTGAATTTGTCGTGTAAAACATTTTAACTTTTGTAACTTGTTTTGCTGCTGAGGATTTTTCTTTTCTAATGAACACACGTTCTTGTCTTGTCTCGTCTTATTTAGGTTCTCTGGCGGTTTCGGAGCCAGAGATTACCGTCAGACGTCCGGTGGTTCTGGAAACTTCAGTGGCAACCGCACAGGACGTAACCCTGGAGGCCATGGAGGAAACCGTGGCTTTGGTGGAGGTGAGGAACCAGTATTTTCTGCCCTTTTTTATCTGTGGTTCATTTGAAACCGTCAACACTTCTCTGTAGAATCGTGTTGCTGCATAAAAGCCACAGGTTCCAATCAGTCAGTTTAATTTAAAATCAGTATTTTCAAAATAAAAATGTATTGAATAACAATTTTAAAAAGCATCTCAACTGTCACCTGACCTCTGACCTTTCCATTCACAGGAGGCTTTGGTGGCAACTTCTACAGCAATGACGGCTATGGAGGAAACTACAGCCACTCTGGTAGTGTGGATTGGTGGGGCAACTAGTCGCTTAAGGAATAGGTTGCCATGCCAACCCGACCCAATGGAAACCACATGTTAACTTAAGCCAGACCATAACAACCCTCCCTGTGTAGCTTCACTGACACACAGTACATTACCAACCCTGGTTCTCTGCCATTCGCTTCTCTCAAAAAGGAAGTGCAGCACGACGCAAAAGGAAAGTCACCAGCACGTGCAACGCACCGGAGACCGCAGAGATTCGCACACCTCAGAGTGAGCATGGATGCTGACATGCGTTGTCCGATAGCAACCTCGGACTTTTCATCGTTAAAAGTATTTTTGTTCTTTTTGTGGAAGGAAAAAAAAAAACCAATTGAATAACCTGAGGATCATTTGTATGTTAATGTACTGTGCCTTTTGAATTTAAACAGGAAATCTATGTTTTCATTTCACCAGATGAACATGGCCAAGAGCTCTAAATTTGTTTTTACAGTTATTTTGTTTGGTGAAAAAAAATATATATATATTAGAAAGGTAAAATAAGCTTGGACTTAATCAAACCTTGGCAAACACTGGGGTATTGTGGCTCTCGGAGTCATGATTCCATTTGAACTTCAAATTTATCGCAGGAACATCATGTAGCCTTTTCTATAGTCAAACAGCTAATGGAGCCATTACTACATCTAATACAAACTGGGCCACTCTGTGAAGCAACCGCACGGTCCCGAGGGACAAAGTTACATTTGTTTTCTTTCTGTTTTTGCTCACTCTATCCTGGACAGGCTCCTTTTTATGGATATGGTAGTCTTTAAAATAGCCATTCCTATTGTAATCTTAAGAAACACAGAAGTCATTAAGCTCAGTGCCAACGATCGCTGAGGTATAAGCAAGAATAATCAATGCTGGATCTTGTTACTCCACATTTTTCAATTGACTTGACAGTGTTATGGCAGCTAGTATGTTACCAAGTGCTAGCTACATTAAGTGGGCGGTGTTTTTTGTTTATTTTTACTTGAGACATTTTTGGTGCAGGTGTGTGCAAAATTGAAATTTTTTTTTTTTTTTTTTTTTAATTGTTTCTCTACAAATATGTATCAAAACAAAAAATGCCTGCCATCTTGAAAGTGAAGTTCAAAATGGCTGCATAAAGGACCACAGCATCGGGAGGGCATAGCGTGGGTGTTAGTGTTTACTGAATCGACCGGCAACCACGAGGCCCAGATGGTATTCTACGCTTGCAAGTGTTTTGTTTTTTGGTCAAGGAGAAAGGACACGTGAACTGAGTCGCAGGCTTAACTTAATTACAAACGTTTTCTCTTTTCAAGCTGCGTTGGAGGCATGGTTCATCTTTAAGAGACAGGCATTTGAATGATCACTGAGGTTTATCAATTTAAAACAGCGAGGGGACGGAGCAGGGGGGGTGGAGCAGCACTCCGACCACTGGGGTTAGGGGGGAACTAAGGGAGTAGGCGCGGGGGAAAGGGGGGGAGGGGGGGGGGGCGGTTTTCAGTGCACCGCCATCGTCGGTGGCTTTGGTTTCCATTGCTGCGTAGTGTAACTGTGGAGGTGGCCAAAGACGGGGAGTGTCCACTTCCTTTCTGGAACATTAAAGTACTGTCAGGCCCTCTGGGAGTTCATCTGCTCAGACATGTATAATAAAAAATAAAAAAAATCGGTGGCTTCGTGAAGCCAGCGCAGGCTTTTCCTCTCAGAGAGGAGCAGCCATCGAGAGGAGGAGAGATAGGGGCGTTTCACCTCTTAAATGCTCCCAATTTTCTCATCGGGTGTGTTGTGCCTTGAAACCTTTTTTTAAGAAATTGAACTAAAAGCGGATGCACTGACAGTGTTGAGAACTTGAGATTGAATGGTGCTACTTGATTTAGGTGTGTAGGCCCTTGTACGTCGTGCCCATCAAGTTTTACAAAAGTTCTTTTATTGCACATCTAGAGTTTTATATAGATGTCTTGACTATGTGTCCTTAAGCTTCCAAATATTGTGTGTGAGGAGATTGTGAAAAACGCAGCTTGTTTACAAAGGGGAAGGGTTCTCAACGTTTAAACCAGGATTTATTTGGGACCAGGGGATTTAGCAGTTGGGGGAATTTAGCCATTTGCACAGATTTCTAGATTCTACTTTTGCTGCTAGTTTTGTGTAATTTATTAAGCATTTTTGACAAATATTTATTTTTGTAAGCCTCAAAGTGATTCTTTGAAAGTTTCAGAAACTTGACCAAAAGACAGTACAAAAAACACTGGCACTTGAATGTTGAATGTCACCTGTATGCGTGAAATTTATATATTTCGGGGTAGCGTGAGCTTTTTAATGTTTAAGATACATTGGACTCAGTAAATAATATCCACAGCTGTTTCGGGGCCTTCTCAGGGCCAGTCATCTCTATCAGATTATACCAATTGGTCATCAAAATTTGAAATGGAATTGAAAAAACATGCCAAGGTTTGGAATATAGCTGTCAAAAGAGCAAATAAATTTCCTAAGCATATCGGTGCAGAAGTGTTCAGATTCTCCAATTGTGTGCATTATTGATTCTTTACTCTAATTTGACCTGATAATTATTTTTCTCCAGTGAATGTCTGGCACATGGCAATCCTTAAAGAAACAAACATGTGGTTTATTCTCATTGTTGTATTTGCATATATGACGCCTCTGGAGTTCTCCTCGAATGTGGAGCAGGTCTGCAGCATTCGCTTCCAGAGCAGCTGTTGGAGCTGTTTTTAATGATGAACAGGAAGTCCGTGCTGTGCGCGTCGTTGTAGGCAGCGCCCGAGACTTGTTCCACGTTCTCTTGAGAACCCTAGAGCTCTTTAGATGTAGACTTTGCTTTCTGTAATAGCTTATAGGCTCCTGCACTGCATGGGAAATACTCAGCTGTGCAATTGTATGATTTTACCAAAATAAAATGTTTGAATGCAAAAGTATCTTGAAAAATCAAGCATGTTTCCTGAAGACTTGTTTACTGTAGTCGTGCAGAGAAGACCTGTAGCAAGCCGCATGCTGCCTTGTGTGGGTACAGGGCAGCCGGGCGGTGTAAATCAATTTGGTATAGATTGGACGGGATTCATTTCTTTTTGACAAAAAAAATATAAAGATTTCATTTGTAAATTGAACGGTGTCCATTGTCTTATTTTCCTAAAGTGACTTGATGGTTTCAACATTTTAAACTTTACCCTTTTTCCATTCAGTGTTTTTGCTTTAACAGCTCATGAGTTGTATCTTAATGTTTGCTAAACTAAAGAAAATGGAAACAACCATGGTAAGATGGTGCAATTTTTTCCAATTTTGTGGAAACATGATGTTGGAAGTCACTTCCTGTTCCAGCACTAACAGCAACACATTGATAAATTCTCCACGGGTGCTGGAAGCAATTTGCACATTTTTTTTTTTTTCTTTTTTAACTAACACTATCTCCAAAGATTCAATTCTATGGGGGCATGATATTTTCTACAAATTGCAGCCTCTAAATTCACCATAAATCAACGACTAAAACAAAACGTCAACGACCTTCATGTAGTTGGAATTATTGAAAGACTGCTGTATTATACTGTATTAGTTTGAGCTGGGTGTAGAGGACACATCTGTGATTTTAGTAATACACGTGAAGACAAAATTCCCATTACTGACAGTGCTCACTGTGTCTCAGTATCACTTCAATGCTGCATTAAAAATACAAAACTTAATGGATACACATGAAAAACGAAATATATTCTTTTATTAATATATTACATTTCTATGTTAACAGGAAAGGTAAAGTTATATGTAATTTTTCCACATTAAAATCACTAAAAACAACTAGGACTGTGTTCTGTGTTCAGCTGTGTTCTTACATTTTCCCAAATCATTCCATCAATTCTCAAACCAGTGAAATCTGATTTTAATGATGGTAACTTTCATTGGTCGCCTGTCAATGACGTCATATCCTCTAAGCGCAGGCCTCGGCGTTGCCGTTGCCCGCCAGAAGCTCAAAATTGACTTTTAATCCAGTTTTAAGTCACATTTGTAAGATTCGCTTTTTACACCTTGGTGGTTTTCAGCTCAATATTTGAACCAGATGAAGGATTTTAGTCGTCGGACTTCTGGATCTGAAGTTATCAGAGAAACAAGCTGAGGAAACGTTAGACAGCTCAGCTCCCAGCCGTTGGAGACGTCCTGTTCCGTGTCTTCCGAACTGCATCATAAATCAATTATTTTTTTAAAGTGAAACCGCTCTATCCAGTGTTTCTACCAATGTTCACCCCTTGGTCTGTGTGTTATGGAGAGGAGGACACCTCTGTGGATAATTCGGCTTCCGGTAAAAACCCGCGGAACGTCTGGATCACAAGTTATTAAAGACAAAAGGTAAGTAGCCGCTCCTAGACGTCTTGTGTCCGCAGAATAGCGTCAGTGAATCGCTGACTTTTTAATGTGAAACTGCTTTATTCGGTGTTTCTACCGATTTACATCCCCTGCTCTGTTTGTTATGGAGAGGAAGACACCTCTGTTCGGCTGCCGGTAAAAACCTCCTGAACGTCTGGTTCGTAAGTTATCAGATAAACAGTCGAAGGTTAGCAGCAATAAGCTCCCAACGTTTCCCCGACGTCTCGTTCCCCTGAGTCTCCGTTAAAAAACTGACTTGAAATCATTCCGTTCGAGCAAAACTGTTTGTTTTTTCGATGTTTAAAAATGAGACACGTAGAATAAAAAGATTGAGGAAATATCACAAATCCAATCTTAAATTTGGTTATATTTTCTGATGGAAGTGTATTTCACAAATGGTTAGTTCACGGACCGTCGGGAAGTTGAAAATTAGATGATTTTTTTCTGTTTTTTCAGCATCTGGCTGCTTTATACAGTGTTTTATATTGGTTATAAATACTGGGTCTGTTTAACTTGGAGAGGAAGACACCTCTGTGTATAATTCAGCTGCCGGTAAAAACCTCCTGAAAGTCTGGTTTGTAAGTTTTGAGACAAACAATAAAGACTAGCAGCAATCTCAACGTTCACGAGACAATTACTATTTTTTTTCGTTTAAACAAACTGTTTGTTTTGGGCATTTTAAAAAAATAAAAGAGACACGTAGAATATAGTAATTTTGAGGACATGTCATAATTTTAAGCTTGGTGGTGATAATGGTGGTGAAGACAACAACTCCTATGACCCTACAGTATTTCACAGCGTCACACAACGCCATATTTTGTTGTTGTTTTGATTGAGCGACCCCTAGAGGCAGAAGTTACAGACGGTGTGTTTAAGAGCGTCCCATAAATCAGAATATTTCAAAAACATTGATGATCAAATCTCAACTGTTAAAGAAAACGCGAGCTGTTCACTAAACACACTATGAGACACTAAGATGTCCCGACCAGCAGTCCTCTGGAAGTGATTTTTTTAGGATTGCAACTAACAGGTATTTTTATTCTTGATTAGTCGTGTAGAAACCATCAAATATTCTGCTTTCTTTGCTTTAAAAACAGCTAAAACAATTAATTGATTATCCAAATCGTTTCTTTCCATTGACTAATCAATTAGTTGATTAATTGACTAACTGTTGCATCTCTAGTTTTTCCCAGTTTGCTGTGAAAGAACGTTTTCACACGTCACAGTAGGAAAAGCACTTATTATTATTATTATTGATATAATAAATATTATTTTATTATTTCCAATAAAACGAATAATCGCTGAATTCATTTTGAATTTAGCTGCTTCAGGTTCAGGCTCATGGCTCACTGGGACCCTTGAATAGAACAGAGCCATGGTTAATGTTTTCAGTGAGTTTCAAAATGTCTGCTGTGAAAGTGCCGACTGCTCCTGGGTCTGAGTGGGAGCTAAGTCCTGCAGCCAGGAAACCGTAAGAGTGGATGAGGCCGTTATAGCAGCAGATTCACTTTCTTGGTGTTCAACAATGATATACGGGTGTAACATGTTGCAGGCAGTCAGACCAGGTGAGCTGAAAACCAGACGACCCAAATCCAGAGGGCTGTCACTCGCCTCCTCCCCATGGTAACCAGATGTGCAGAGAGCATGGTAAGTGTGTGTGACATATTTTTTTATTAAGAGACTCGTTCTGCTGGAAAAAAGAAACCTGACCTGTATTTTATGCCTCTGCTGATGCGCTCCACTCTGACCATCTGTGGCAGCTTTTGAGCAGCGGAAAGACAAAACAGTTTTTACCCCAATTTTTGGGAGAGTTTTTCGTGTTACTCTTGAAAAGGTCACATGGTCTCGAATTTGCTGAGTAGGTTTCATAACCGCCGAGCCAGTGACACCCATTAAAAGCCTGTTGTATAATTTCTGTGTCATTTTGACAAATAAGGTTTGAGGGACGTTTCAAGTCCGGTGAACCAATGTGGTGGTGGGGATGTGGTGGTGGGGGCTTACTGAACAGACATAACGGACACAGGCACAGGGGCCCAAGAGGTCAGGGGGCCCCTCAGCTAGACACAAAGCAATGACAAAGAGACACAAACGACCACACAGAGACTCAAAATTACTAGAGAGACAAAAAACTAAAAAAGAGACGAGATGACAACAAAGAGAAACAAAACAACCACAAAGATGACAGGCGACACAATGTTTTGCGTCTCTGTCAGTCTGGGTGTCATGGTTGAACTACAGTAACACATTCAACTCTCTGGAGAAACACGGAGGTCCGTACAGCTCGTACAGTAAAGTAATCTTATTTGACAAATTGTATTGATCGCCTCTCTCATCAGATCGCACCGCTGATGGCCCGCTGATCCTCTAATCCATTTCAACATCTGCATTTCTGATAAGTTTTACTTCCAACTTCATGCTCGTGTGTGTGTGTGTGTGTGTGTGTGTGTGTGTGTGTGTGTGTGTGTGTGTGTCTGTGTCTGTGTGTGTGTCTGTGTGTGTGTGTGTGGGGTGTAATCTGTGTGTTCCTAAGTTACCGTTCTGCCTTGGCCGTTTGATCTGAAAGCTTTGCTTTACTTCTGTAATCCTGCCAGCTGCCTATCTCCATCTCCATCCACCCATCACTCCATCCAGGGGATTTGACTGCCATTAAGAGATGGCTTTTTGGTGTGTGTGTGTGTGTGTGTGTGTGTGTGTGTGAGGTGGGGGGATGAAGTGTAAAAACACAACCACATACACTCCACCAGGAGAACTGTGTCAGGCAGAAACGTCCAGTGAGCTCAGTTATGCGGCTGAAGGTGCAGCGTGCAGACTGATGTGGGATGGGGAGGATGGACACATGCGAGAACATCTGGATTGTGACTTTTAACACACATGGATGCAACTGTCTGGAAAGATCTACAGGTAAGTCACTGCTATTTCTGCATGTTGGTTTGCTCAGGTTAACAGTGGTGATTGTGGATGACCTGTCGGGCCCGACAGGTCAGGGGCCCCTGGGCCAGAGCATCTGTATGAAGGGACTGTTAATATTTCCTGTTTGAAAAGTCAGAGAGCTCAGTTAGAAGACACAACACGACCACAGAGAGACAAAAAATGACCAATAAGAGACACAATGACTGCAAGGAGATGCTAAATGTCTATAATGCAAAACAAGTACAGAGAGACTCAAAACGAAAAGAGATGCAGAATTACCACAAAGGAACGACTAACGACTGCAAAAATGTAAACCAACTACGAAGACGCAAAATGACCACAGAGAAAAGCAAAATAGACACAAAGAATGACCACAGGGACACAAATCGACCTAAGAGACAAGAGTCCTTCAGTCTAGGGGTCATTTATAGGAAGGGAGGGGCCTGTACCTGTCTGTGACATACTGTAAATTAGCATCCTCAAAGATTATATAAGACGTAACTCTGTGCTTCTTTTAAATTTAAGAGGCAAAAACTACAACTGTCTTTGTCACGTACAGTGTTTATATAATTCATAATAGTTCATCATAAGTGCTACTGTGCTCTTTTTGTGCCATTTCAGACCTCCGTTAATCCTGGCATGTCCCAGATGAGAGACTACAGTAATGACTGTCATCACTTTCACTGGTCAGTTTCAATCCCTTCACTCTTCTACTGTGTTTTTCCCTCTTCAGCTGTAAAAATGATTTCACAGCATCGACTAAGTTGCTCCTTAACTTAAAGCTTTTTATTTTCCACAAACCACCCAGAAAATTGGGTTTTCCTCAGTCAAAAGACTTTTCATCTACGGAGGCCGGGTGATTGATTGATCAGACTAAAAGGCAGGGCCGAAGTCGGGCTGACGTGGACTGGCTGCAGGGTGAAATCCCAGGCACAGACAATACCTATTGTTGTGAGGCTAATCTCTGATGTAAGCTGTTCTTTCTTAATCACATCATCATTTCACCAGCAGCTGGCAAAGAGCAGGTCAGCCCTCAACCTGCCAGTCAACGTGACTCAAACATCAAATCATCGCTGCACCGGCGTCCTCATGCTGCTGCAAAAATCAATGCAAGCATTTAATCTCAGGAAGGGGCGAACGCAGCATCTGTGTGTTTTGTTTTTATTTATTGACTAACATTGATGATGTTTTGTAGATTTTTGTTAGTTAGTCAGTTAATTGGGTGATGATTTTCTCAGGTAATCGATTAGTGGTTTGGTCTCTAAAGTGACAGAAAATAGTGAAAATGCCGTATCGTATAAAAACAGGTAAACAGCAAATCCTCAAACTGGAGAAACTGGAATCAGCTGTTTGGCATTTTTGCTTGAAAACATGTATTTGAACAATTAATCAATTATCAAAATAGTTGCTAATTCATTTTCTGTCGATCGACTAATCGATGAGTCGACTAATTGTTTCAGCCCTAAAAGCCTGAGCCTCCTACAGGAGCTTTATCACATTTAGAGTGTAGTTCTGTGGAGCTTTAAGCTAAATGCTAACATCGCACTGGCATGCTAACATATGCTACTTATGGCTGATAGGAATGTCATTAGAGTTGCAGGTATCATAAACCAAAGTGTTGATAAGTGTTGACAAATGATAATGGTCGTCAAGGAAACGGGTCAAATTCAAACCATGAGGATGTTGATTTCCCTGTTAGTGCAGCAGGAGAGACTCCTGTCTTCTCTGTGTAAACACTTTTAAGGAATAGTTTGACATTTTGGGAAATCTCATTTCATCTCTCCAGTATTGTTATCGGTAGAAATACAATCAGTTTATATTCAGGACATTAAATGTTTGCAGCTTTGGGGGGGGGGGGGGGGGGGGGGGGGGGGGGGGGGGGCGGCCGGGGCGGCGGGGGGGGAGTGGGGGGGGGGGGGGGCGGGGGGGGGGGGGTGTAACCACTGATTTAAGTCACAGAGTGAAGTACAACATATTCTGAGTCCTGAGGAGATTTTGGAAATGATTTCTATCCTGATTAACAAACAGAATACATTTACAGAATATATTGCAGTAATCAGCAAAAACAAAACTCCATTCACTCCCAAACAAAGCAAGTAAAACAAATACAGCAAATCTGCAGCTTTAAACACAAAGTCCCACAGAAACCGAAGTGTAATCAGATATTTATCTGTTGCAGAGATTTACATACAAAGTGTGTTCACAATATTGAAGTAGGGCTGCAACAATTAGCTGATAAATCGATTAGTTGATTGAAAGAAGCTCAATCAGCAATTATTTTGATAATCAATTCATCGTTTCAGTCATTTTTAAAGTGTAAATACCAAAGATTCTCTGATTCGCTGCTTTTCTTTGTTTTAAATGATAAGAAACTTGTTGATGACGTCACTCTGGGCCCTTTTTTTCACCTTCCTTTTTGACGTGTTCTAGACAAAATGATGAATCTATATATATAGCACTATATTTGAGTAAGTAAAGACATTTTCACGTCTTTATCTGGATCTGTCTTTTATGTCACCCCCCCTTTATCCTGCTTCCAGTCTCTGTGCTGTGCCTGCTGCCTCAGGCGGTGCTGGCACGGTGGGCGTGCGTCCGGGCGTGTCCGGCGTCCTGCTCCTGCACTCAGGAGAAGAGCTGCAGCGTGCTGTGCGACCGCTCCGGCCTGGCTGAGCTGCCCAAAGAGTTTCCCTGCGAGGCGTCCGCCATCAACCTGGACAAGAACAGGCTCAAGTTCCTGTCAGAGCGGGCCTTCGGGACCCTGCCCTCCCTCAAGTCTCTGTCTCTGGACCACAACAACATCTCCTTCATCACTCCTGGAGCTTTCAAGGTCTGCTGAGTTTGAACTTTTGTTTTGTATTTTAAGTTTCTCCTTAAAACAGACAAAACTAAATTTGGGACACGTGGATGATAAACTACATCGTTAGAAAAGAGGTTCAGGATTGGTTACAGTAAAACATAAACATGGTCAATATCTCTTAGTCTTTATTGGAAATAAAGCAATTTAAGAAGAAAACACAAACCTCTGTCAAGGCTGTAATATTCTATATATGTGTTTATATATATATTTTAATGACAAAAAACATTTAGTAGCTGCATCAAAATACATGCTAATACATCTCACTCGGTATCTCATGAGGGTCTTCCAGTGTTAAAGGGCTGGTTCATCCAAGACAAATTCAAACAAACATTTTCTTAAGTTAAGCTAGTGCTGCTCAGACCATCACAAAATTACATTTGAAAAACCAAAACAGCTTTGCACAGAAACAGTGTCCAGATTAATCGGGACATTAAACAGATTGTGAATTATTTTCTACTAAAGATTCAAAATTCAACAAAAATTAATCTAAGTAAAATAAAAACATCATCTGCATGATCAGATACCGCCGGGTTTAGGTGGGATTATATTTTTGGAGTGAACTGCGTCTTTAAGTTAATTTTAACCTTATTCTGCAAACAAACAAATTGGAAGTAAAGATGTTTCATTAGTGAGTAATAAAAGTGCCATAAAGTCTGTTCTCTTGAGGCAGCTGAGGCTGAAGACAGTTTGGGGTCTTCAGATCCTTTATTAATAAATGCTGATTTAAAATCTTCTTTTGTGAAATAACTAGTAGCTGTAACTGTCGGATGAATGTAGTGGATGAAAAAAGTAAAATATTTGCCTCTGAAATGTGAACATGTGGAGTAAAAGCAGGAAGTGTGATGAAATCCCACCTGTGCCCTGCAGGGCCTCGCCAACCTGGTGGAGCTGAAGATGGCGCACAACGAGTACATCAGCTACCTTCACACGCGGACGTTCACGGGCCTGAAGAAGCTGGTGCGTCTGGACCTGTCCGACTGTAACCTCTTCAACATCCCCGACCGCATCTTCATAGAGCAAACGGCGCTGAAGGAGCTGCTCTGCTTCCAGAACAACTTCCGCAGGATCCCCGGAGCCTTCAGAGGCATGGAGAACCTGACGCACATCTACCTGGAGAGGAACAAGATCGAGGCCGTGGCCTACAATTCCCTGCTGGGCCTGGGAAGTCTCAAGTAAGTCACCGGCTGGAGGTGAAGGTAAAACCTCAATGTACTACAATTACACTTGTAGTACTTAGCGAGCCCTGATCCAGGAACATGGTCCAGCTGTCTCTATATATTTGGACATTTCAGTCACTCAGAGGCTCATAAATACGGAGGCCTAAAGTGGTCAAGCTTAAAAAAATAAAAATACACAATTATGAAATAAATAATGACATGAAGTACTATATTTAAAATAAATAAATGAAACAATACATTATGAAATAATTTACAAAATTACGAACTTTGTGTATTATATTTATTCCATGATGGAAATTTCCAAAATACAGTTTAAAATGTCTGTTTTTATTTCATCATGACATTTTTATTTCACAGTGTCACATTTCATGATGACAGTGGCGACGTTAGCGAACTGTCACCCACGTTAAGTTGTTTTTAACAAACAACTGCCACCAAATGAACCTGGTTAGCACCTGTTAACTAGTCAGAGGAATAAATGAATAATAATAATAAGTAATAAATAAAAAGGAGCTCAGAGGCAAAGAACTTAATGTTTCCTTTCATCTAGCTTCACAAAGCTGCACATGCTATCTAGCTAGCCGGCTAACTAGCTCAGCAGATTGTGAGCGTTTCCTGTGCAGCCTCGTTAATTCATCCACAGTGGAAAAAGTGTTATAAAATAAAATATGTCATGAAACCTGACGGGAAATACAAGTACGAAGAGTTTCAATAATTTCAACTCACATTCATTTCACAAATACTGCACTCGTTTCTATATTTTACACAATTTATTCTTTGGATTATTTATTTGATTATTTATTTTAAAATTGAATTGATTGATGACTTTGGGGTTTTCGTACATAAAATGTTTTACAGGAAGAACTTGGACTCACCAGAAGTTACTGAATATTCTTAGTGATGAAAACACCACATCAGGTAGACGTCAAATTACAGGAGTGACTGAGAAAGGGCTTTTCCATTATAGTCAGTGCAAACCATGTAAAATCAAAGATGTCCTCCTCACTTCCTCACCAGAGCCACTGCTCAGTTCCTCCGCTGGTGGATGAAGATAAATAACTACAATGATACTGCTGAAGAAGACAGACATTTAATATTTCTACTGTGAAGTGGGAGGATTTTCACATATTTCATCTCACTGGCCTTTTCATTGTGTCTCCACCTCCACTGTGACACAGTTTAATTACTGGTTGCAGAGGCACATCTCGTTCTCAGCGCTCAGTCTTGGCTTTTCCCGCCTCCTGCCAATGTGTCTGTGGGGAAAAGTTTCAGTATCTTTGCTGCAGCTCAGTCTTTCCCTCCCCCTTTCTAAACTGCAGAGTATTTTAATAATAACTAATTACTAATTATTAATAATAATTAATAATTAGTCTAATAGTCCATAAATTGTCAAAAATTTCCCAAGGTGATGTCTTTAAATGTCTAAAACTTATCATATTCAGTAATTCAGTTTAATGTGAGTTATGACGATGAGAAGCAGAATTTCATTTTAATTTGGAGGAAAAATATTTCAGTATTTTTGCTTGAAACGTGACTGAAACGACTTATTGATTATCACAATAAAAGTCGTTGTAAAAAGACTTTATTGTGAGATCCACACCTTTGTAAAACATCTCTTCTTCTCGCCTCAGGTACCTGAATCTCCAGGATAACCGCATCAACGTGATCCACGACCAGGCCTTCCAGGACCTGGTGCGGCTGGAGAATTTCTATCTCAATGACAACCTGCTGTGTGATCTGCCCCGGCTCGCCTTCAAGGGCCTCAGCCGCCTCAAGATGCTCAACCTTGGGGGGAACCAGTTGACTAACGTGTCCAGGACCTGGTTCAGTGACCTGGTGGAGCTGGAGATCCTGTACCTGGACAGGAACCAGCTGCTTTTCATCGAGGAGGGCACGTTTGAGAACCTGACCAGCCTGATCACGCTCCACCTGAACAGCAACAACCTCACCACGCTTCCCTTCCCCGTTTTCCAGCCCATCTACTTCCTGGGCCGCCTCTACCTCTTCAGGAACCCCTGGGAGTGCGACTGCTCACTGGAGTGGCTGAAGGACTGGATGGAGAACTACAAGCTGGTGCGGGACATCCCCTGCGCCTCACCTTCCTCCGTGGCGGGGCTGGATCTCAGCGAGGTGGTCTTTGCCAAAGTGAACGGCACGTGCGTGGACCCCGGCGAACTCAACCTGACCACGGCCTCCTCGGAGATCGCCTCCACCACGGAGAACCGCTTCAACAGCCTCATCTCCAAGCTGCTCCAGCAGGAGCTCCGAGAGGAGATGGGGAACGGCACAGAGAGCCTCCGCAACGGGACCCTGCTGGAGCCTGAAGACGGGCAGCTCTCTGCGGGCGTCACAGGGCAACGGGCCCAGAAGACCCAGTCGCTCCTCTGCTTCACTGCCGTGTGGCTCCTCTTTGGTCTGATTGGCCCGTCAGATACTCGTGTCTGTCTTTGCCGCACATGAACCGTGGAACTGTGGGAAACAGGAAGTAGCTTTTCAAATTGCCGATGGGATGAAAGATGTGTTTGTTTATCTGGTGACTGCTGTGAGTCTGCTCTGCCAAACACAGGATTGTGGGATTTTTTTTTTTTTTTTTTTCCTGGTTGAAATGCAAATCTTCAAGAAGAGCGACTGGCGGCGTTGATGTTCACATCAGCAGTTAATGAACAGTAATCTATGATATTTATAGATGAACTGCTTACATAAGAGAAATCACAGCTACAGAGGCGGGTGTTGATTTCAAACCGTGGCGACGACGTGACGGAGATGTATATGTGAGCGTCCACCTTTTTGTTGCATAATACTTAATTTGAATTAATATTATGTAATATTCATAGGATTACATAGTCTGTTACTGGTGTTTTATTTGTATTTTCATCATCACATCTACTGTATGTGTAAAGTCAGAGGAGATAAGAGCTCCTATAGTTATCTCCTTAAACAGATGTCCTCTCCGCTCGTGTCCATTCATTCAGCTCTAAATGTAGGTTCTGCAGCTTTTTCCATAAATGCATTAATCTTCTTATTGCATGCGGCTCAGTGTCGTAGCTGCTTGTGTGTACTACAACGTGCTGGAGGGACTTTCTCATTGCTTTTGCCTCCTATGGATGGACGGACTGATGGATGGATGGACTGTTTTCCCCCTTATGGACATGATCCCTCTCTATAGAGGGGGTGTGGAGGGTGGGTGTGATTGCCATATGTCAGGTTGTGGATGGGGGTGAGGGAACAGTGTCAAAGCATGTCAGGAAAGCTTTCAGGTACTTATGTTGGAAATGAACGAGCTCTCCTTGATTTGCAGTGAATTCTGCGACCTGCAGAGTTGAATATATCTCCACTGATGTGCTCGAGTTAAAAAAAAAAGCCGCTGCTTCTGTTTTACCCTGGTGAATGTAAGTAGTTTGGTGTTACAGCCAGTGACCCAGTTCAGTGTGTTATTAGACATAATGCTCTGTCACAATCTATTTTTCTAAATAAATAATTAAAAAAGAAAATGTGCGGATGAACTTTTGACTCGTCTGCTCAGTGACTCCTTTCAGCTTCGGTTCATGAGTCGACCCGTTTCAGCGGTGAGCACCAGTTAATCTGTGCGCCGGCCTGCTGGCCCTTTAATGTGGGATTAGACTGCGACTAAAACAGCGGTGCAGGCCGGGTGCCGCATCTCATCCCGTTCATTTACCATCATCGTTCTCACGCAGCTGGTTTCTTTCTAATATTCTGGACCCGTGCAGAAATAATGTCTGTAACTTATGTAGGACAAAGGTGAAATGATGGTTCCAGCTTCTCAAATGTGAAGATTTGCTGCTTTTTAAAATCTATTTTAGCCATTTTCAGGTTTGAACTGTCGGTTTGTCAAAGTGTCACTTTGGGTAATTGTGACGGGGATTTCTCACTATTTTCTGAATAAAGTAAGAAAATAATCAGCAGATTAATCCATAACAAATTAATAATTCTCTGGAGTCCTATATGATACTGTTTAAAAACCAACTACAACAGTAAACTCCTGCTTTTATATTAGTGCATTAAGTACTTTCACTTTTAATACTGGTGTTTTTTTCTGCAGGACTTTTCTTGTCATGTAGTAAAGTGTTTTTACAGCCTATTTATACTTTTACTTAAGTAAAGAATCTGAATATTTCCTCCAACACTGTTGACAATAATGTAACTGTAAATCAATTTAAACACAGTTAATATTAATTTATCATTGGAATTATTTCTTTAATCCATATTAGTTGAATTGTACGCTCTCCTGCTGTGTCGACACATTTTCATCTGACCTGCTGTGCGCTGACTAAAAGACTCTTGATTATTATAGTAATTACTTGGAATTAATTAAATGGACACCGTCTCTCCGTTTTCACCGCGTCCAAATTATATTGTGCTTTCCAGACACCTTTCTAAGAAGAGAAGTCTCTTTCTAGGAAATGAACTGGAGACAATGGGACCTCTGATAAAAGTATCACTGAAAATCCTTCTACAGTTAAGATTAGACATTTTAAACTCCTGCCTTATAATTCATGATATTACATGTCTGAGTGACGATCTGACTGGGAATGTGAAAACCAAATTTTCCCTCTCTGCTCTCACAGCTCTCACCCTTCAGTATAAAGTCATTAAATAAATAAAATATATTACATTTATTTAAGCAGATTTAACTTCTCAAAATTAGCTTCATGTTTTCCAGATGCAACATTAATATACATTCATGTGAAATGGGTCATTATGCACCATGAGAACTTTTACTTTTGGTACTTTAAGTGTATTTTCATGCAGATACTTTTGTTCGTACGGATGCAGAAGTTTTACTCTGTGGTACTGCTACTTTTATTTAAGTAAAGGATCTGAGTACTTTTTCCCCACTGCTATATTCATGTATCATTGTCAAGGTCATATCTACCCCAGTTTTTATTGAGTTTCCTCAAAACTGGTGAAACAGCGCCCCTCTGAAGTGCAATGGCTCGCAAACATGAATTTATTATTGTGGTTAAAAAGAGAACTGCAGAACCTGCCTGAGAATCATCACCTTTCTAGGTTTCCCTCAGTATTACAGTCAGTAAAGTGACAGTTGTCAATACATCCACACAGGGACTACTGATAACGACTTCAGCATATTTAATTTTCCAAAATAAAATGTATATGAAATATAGGCTAAAAACAATTAGGCCAGAGCTGTAGCCCACAGTCTAACTCACTGAATCATTGACAACATTACACTTCCTCTTTCTAGTAAAAGTTAGCATTTGTTCATTAAGACTAAATGTAACATTATCTTAAAGACTTTGGAGAAAAAAAGTGTTAATTACTCTGATTATTCTGAAACTCTTATTTTAACTGGGCTCTGATTGTGCGACTGTCAGTCAAACACGGCACAGGTGCGGTTTCATCCTTTGATTAGAAACAGTGAATCAGATTCAGCGACCGTCAGGTGAATGGTTTGGACAGTTTGGAAAAAAAAAAAAAACAGTCACGTTAAACAGTTTACTCCTTTTAATAAAATATGAGGTGCAAAACATGGAGAATTGTTCACTCAGTATTGTTTGTTAAGTTTCCCTTAACTTTCCCCTTATCTGCCGAATCTGAAGCTGGAGGTTTCCTCCTCTGCTGGATGTACCTGAGAGGTCAGCTCAGGGTCTGACAACCCTCTGAAGCCTCTTTAAATAAGACCAGGACGGTATCTTCCTGCAAGAATATTCAGTTTGCCTTTTGCATTTCATTTGCTTAACAGTAATGGCTACATCGGCCTGGCTCCTCTTTCTGAGGTGAATATTCATTTATGAGGCGAGACGATGGTGCTATGATAAAAACAGAACAAAACAGCTGTCCTCAGTCAGCGGTGCCTGCTCTTTCACATGTTAATGCTGTGGGATTACACAACAGTGAAGCACAGTGTTCAGTGTCACCACTCACTCTGGACTGATTGAAATCACAAAATGCACAGGGAGGTTGGCTGAGTCCACATTCAGCTCAAACATGTATCACAGGCTGGTCTATTTAAATGTCCGTGTTATGGGAACTTTCAGTGTTGATTATTGTGTAAATTATTTTCTGTTTTCATTAAGTAATCATTCTGTAAGAAGAGAGCAGCCGTCACACTCTCGTGGACACGATATCTCTGTAATGTCTTGACAGAACTTCTTCAAATTAGCCATGAACATTCATGAGGACTCAAGGATGAACTGATGGGTTTTGGTGGTCAAAGGTCAAAGGGCACAGGGGTTGTGACCTCATAAAACACAGTTTTAACCTTGTGAATGTGACATCTCAGTATCGCCTTGAAGGAACCTCTTTAAATTTAACACAAAAGGTCCAGGTGGACTCAAGGATGAAATGATTGGACTTTGGTGGTCATAGGTCAAAGGTCAAGGTCAGTGTGACCTCAAAAAACACTTATTAGCTATTACTTAAGACGTCACGCGACAAAATTTCAACAGAATTTCACACATATGGTTAATATTTCGCAAGTTTCTAGATGAACGAGTATGTAACCTGAAACAAGTGGTGCAGGCATACAACTGCGAGAAGGTAATTCTAGATATGGTTCCTATACTTCTTTTTAGGCATAACTGTACCATGACGTTACCTGACGTTTTTATGCTTTATTTTACTATGACGTTTCAATGGCTAATTATACTACGATGTTTTGATTTTTTTATGCTTTAGTATACTATGACATTTTTATGCCTTACTATACTATAACATTCTTTTACATTTTTTATGCCTTATCATGCTATGATTTGTTTTTAAAATACTATACTACACTATGACTATACTATACTATTATGCTATGATGTTCTTTGACATTTTTATGCCTTACTATACTATGACTTTTTTCTTACGTTTTCAGACCTTACCATAGCAAGATGCTTTTTGCCATTTTTATAACTTAATATACTATGACGTTTTTATGCCTTATTATACTATGATGTTTTTTGACATTTTAATGTTTTACTATGCTATGACGTTTTTTGACATTTTTATGTTTTACTATACAATGATGTTTTTTTTTTTACCTTTTTATGACTTACTGTACTATCACATTTTCAGACTTTGTTATAATGACATTTTTTTTTACATTTTTATGCTTAACTATTCTCTGACGTTTTAATGCCTTACTATACTATTACTGTTTTTAACGTTTTTATGCCTTACTACACTATGACTTTTTTGACGTCTTGATGCCTTAGTATACTATGATGTTTTCTGGCCTTTTTATGCCTTATTATAGTATGATGTTTTTAAGAGTTTTTTGCCTTACTATATTATGACATTTCTATGCCTTACTATACTATGACTTTTTTTTTTTACCTTTTTATGCCTTATTATCTATGACCTTTTCTGTTGCATTTTTATGCCTTACTATACTATGACATTTTTATAACTTATTATAGCAAGACGTTCTTTGGCGTTTTTATGACTTACTATACTATGATGTTTTTTGACCTTTTAATGCCTTTCTATAATATGACTTTTTTTTTTTACCTTTTTATGCCATACTATACTATGATTTTTTATGACTTATTATACTATGACGTTTTTAAGCCTTATTATACTATGACTTTTTTTTGCATTTTTATGCCTTACTATACTATGATGTTTTTATGCCTTATTATACTATGACTTTTTTTTTGCATTTTGATGCCTTACTATACTATGATGTTTTATGCTGTACTATACTATCACTTTTTTTTTTTAGGATTTTATGCCTTACTAAACTATGACATTTTTATGATTTATTATAGTAAGACACTCTTTGGCGTTTTTATGACTTACTATACTATGACATTTTTATGACTTATTATAGCAAGACACTCTTTGGCGTTTTTATGACTTACTATACTATGACATTTTTATGCCTTACTATACTATGACATTTTTATGCCTTACTAAACTATGACATTTTTATGCCTTACTAAACTATGACATTTTTATAACTTATTATAGCAAGACGTTCTTTGGCGTTTTTATGACTTACTATACTATGTTTTTATGCCTTATTATACTATGACTTTTTTTTTTTAGGATTTTATGCCTTACTAAACTATGACATTTTTATGACTTATTATAGCAAGACACTCTTTGGCGTTTTTATGACTTACCATACTATGACATTTTTATGCCTAATTATACTATGACTTTTTTTTGACGTTTTTTGACGTTTTAATGCCTTACTATACTATTACTGTTTTTAACGTTTTTATGCCTTACTACACTATGACTTTTTTGATGTTTTGATGCCTTAGTATACTATGATGTTTTCTGGCCTTTTTATGCCTTATTATAGTATGATGTTTTTAAGAGTTTTTTTGCCTTACTATATTATGACATTTCTATGCCTTACTATACTATGACTTTTTTTTTTTTTACCTTTTTATGCCTTATTATACTATGACATTTTTATAACTTATTATAGCAAGACGTTCTTTGGCGTTTTTATGACTTACTATACTATGATGTTTTTTGACCTTTTAATGCCTTTCTATAATATGACTTTTTTTTTTTACCTTTTTATGCCAT
Source organism: Seriola dumerili (assembly GCF_002260705.1). Lineage (NCBI taxonomy): Eukaryota > Metazoa > Chordata > Actinopteri > Carangiformes > Carangidae > Seriola > Seriola dumerili. The sequence continues at coordinate 708,643 of NW_019175380.1, forward strand.
ACTATACTATGATTTTTTATGACTTATTATACTATGACGTTTTTAAGCCTTATTATACTATGACTTTTTTTTGCATTTTTATGCCTTACTATACTATGATGTTTTTATGCCTTATTATACTATGACTTTTTTTTTGCATTTTGATGCCTTACTATACTATGATGTTTTATGCTGTACTATACTATCACTTTTTTTTTTTAGGATTTTATGCCTTACTAAACTATGACATTTTTATGATTTATTATAGCAAGACACTCTTTGGCGTTTTTATGACTTACTATACTATGACATTTTTATGCCTTATTATACTATGACTTTTTTTTGACGTTTTTTGACGTTTTAATGCCTTACTATACTATTACTGTTTTTAACGTTTTTATGCCTTACTACACTATGACTTTTTTGACGTCTTGATGCCTTAGTATACTATGATGTTTTCTGGCCTTTTTATGCCTTATTATAGTATGATGTTTTTAAGAGTTTTTTTCCTTACTATATTATGACATTTCTATGCCTTACTATACTATGACTTTTTTTTTTTACCTTTTTATGCCTTATTATACTATGACTTTTCTGTTGCATTTTTATGCCTTACTATACTATGACATTTTTATAACTTATTATAGCAAGACGTTCTTTGGCGTTTTTATGACTTACTATACTATGATGTTTTTTGACCTTTTAATGCCTTTCTATAATATGACTTTTTTTTTTTACCTTTTTATGCCATACTATACTATGATTTTTTATGACTTATTATACTATGACGTTTTTAAGCCTTATTATACTATGACTTTTTTTTGCATTTTTATGCCTTACTATACTATGATGTTTTTATGCCTTATTATACTATGACTTTTTTTTTGCATTTTGATGCCTTACTATACTATGATGTTTTATGCTGTACTATACTATCACTTTTTTTTTTTAGGATTTTATGCCTTACTAAACTATGACATTTTTATGATTTATTATAGCAAGACACTCTTTGGCGTTTTTATGACTTACTATACTATGACATTTTTATGACTTATTATAGCAAGACACTCTTTGGCGTTTTTATGACTTACTATACTATGACATTTTTATGCCTTACTATACTATGACATTTTTATGCCTTACTAAACTATGACATTTTTATGCCTTACTAAACTATGACATTTTTATAACTTATTATAGCAAGACGTTCTTTGGCGTTTTTATGACTTACTATACTATGTTTTTATGCCTTATTATACTATGACTTTTTTTTTTTAGGATTTTATGCCTTACTAAACTATGACATTTTTATGACTTATTATAGCAAGACACTCTTTGGCGTTTTTATGACTTACTATACTATGACATTTTTATGCCTTACTATACTATGACATTTTTATGCCTTACTAAACTATGACATTTTTATGCCTTACTATACTATGACATTTTTATGCCTTACTATACTATGACATTTTTATAACTTATTATAGCAAGACGTTCTTTGGCGTTTTTATGACTTACTATACTATGATGTTTTTTGACCTTTTAATGCCTTTCTATAATATGACTTTTTTTTTTTACCTTTTTATGCCATACTATACTATGATTTTTTATGACTTATTATACTATGACGTTTTTAAGCCTTATTATACTATGACTTTTTTTTGCATTTTTATGCCTTACTATACTATGATGTTTTTATGCCTTATTATACTATGACTTTTTTTTTGCATTTTGATGCCTTACTATACTATGATGTTTTATGCTGTACTATACTATCACTTTTTTTTTTTAGGATTTTATGCCTTACTAAACTATGACATTTTTATGATTTATTATAGCAAGACACTCTTTGGCGTTTTTATGACTTACTATACTATGACATTTTTATGCCTAATTATACTATGACTTTTTTTTGACGTTTTTTGACGTTTTAATGCCTTACTATACTATTACTGTTTTTAACGTTTTTATGCCTTACTACACTATGACTTTTTTGACGTCTTGATGCCTTAGTATACTATGATGTTTTCTGGCCTTTTTATGCCTTATTATAGTATGATGTTTTTAAGAGTTTTTTGCCTTACTATATTATGACATTTCTATGCCTTACTATACTATGACTTTTTTTTTTTTCTTTTTATGCCTTATTATACTATGACTTTTCTGTTACGTTTTTATGCCTTACTATACTATGACATTTTTATGCCTTACTATACTATAATGTTTTTATGCCTTATTATACTATAACTTTTTTTTTGCATTTTGATGCCTTACTATACTATGATGTTTTATGCTGTATTATACTATCACTTTTTTTTTTTAGGATTTTATGCCTTACGAAACTATGACATTTTTATAACTTATTATAGCAAGACGTTCTTTGGCGTTTTTATGACTTACTATACTATGTTTTTATGCCTTATTATACTATGACTTTTTTTTTTTGGATTTTATGCCTTACTAAACTATGACATTTTTATGACTTATTATAGCAAGACACTCTTTGGCGTTTTTATGACTTACTATACTATGACATTTTTATGCCTAATTATACTATGACTTTTTTTTGACGTTTTTTGACGTTTTAATGCCTTACTATACTATTACTGTTTTTAACGTTTTTATGCCTTACTATACTATGACGTTTTTATGCCTTACTAAACTATGACATTTTTATGACTTATTATAGCAAGACGTTCTTTGGCGTTTTTATGACTTATTATACTATGACGTCTTTATGCCATACTATACTGAATCTTTTTTTTTTAGCATTTTTATGCCTTACTATACAATTACGTTTTTATGCCTTACTATACTATGACATTTTTATGCCTTACTATACTATAATGTTTTTATGCCTTATTATACTATAACTTTTTTTTTGCATTTTGATGCCTTACTATACTATGATGTTTTATGCTGTATTATACTATCACTTTTTTTTTTTTAGGATTTTATGCCTTACGAAACTATGACATTTTTATGACTTATTATAGCAAGACACTCTTTGGCGTTTTTATGACTTACTATACTATGAAGTTTTTATGACTTATTATACTATAACTTTTTTTTTTTTTACCTTTTTATACCTTATTATACTTTGACTTTTCTGTTGCATTTTTATGCCTTACTATATTATGGTGTCATTAGTCGTTTTTCTTGCCTTACTATACTTTGAAATTTTTATGCCTTAATATACTATGACGTTTTTATGACTTACATAGTATGACGTTTTTATGCCTTATTAAACTATGACTTTTTTTTCAGCATTTTATAACTTAATATTCTTTGACGTTTTTTTGACCTTTTTATGCCTTACTAAACTATGACATTTTTATGACTTATTATAGCAAGACACTCTTTGGCGTTTTTATGACTTATTATACTATGACGTTTTTATACCTTATTATATTATGAGTTTTTTTAACCGTTTTATGCCTTATTATACTATGACTTTTCTGTTGCATTTTTATGCCTTACTATACTATGATGTTTGTATGCCTTACTATACTATGACGTTTTTATGCCTTACTAAACTATGACATTTTTTGACCTTTTTATGCCTTAATATACCATGATGTCATTAGGCGTTTTTCTTGCCTTACTATACCTTGACATTTTTTTGACCTTTTTATGCTTTACTATACTATGACGTTTTTATGCCTCACTATACTATAATTTTTTTTTTACCTTTTTATACCGTATTATATTATGACGTTTTTGAAACTTTTTATGCTTTACTATACTATGACGTTTTTATGCCTCACTATACTATGACTTTTTTTTTTACCTTTTTATACCGTATTATACTATGACTTTTTTTTTTTTTGCATTTTTATAACTTACTATACTATGATGTTTTATGCCTTATTATACTATCACTTTTTTTTTTTTTTTTTTACCTTTTTTATGCCTTACTAAACTATGACATTTTTATGACTTATTATAACAAGACACTCTTTGACGTTTTTATGACTTACTATACTATGATGTTTTTTAACCTTTTTATGCCTTACTATACTATGACTTTTCTGTTGCATTTTTATGCCTTACTATACTATGACGTTTTTCTGCCTTATTATACTATGACTTTTTTTTTTGCATTCAACTTACTAAACTATGACATGTTAATGCCTTACTATAGTAAGACTCTCTTTGGTGTTTTTATGACTTATTATACTATGACATTTGTATATATTATGACTTTTTTTAACCTTTTTATGCCTTACTATACTATGGTGTCATTAGTCATTTTTCTTGCCTTACTATACTTTGACATTTTTATGCTTTACTATACTATGACTTTTTGTTCACCTTCATATGCCATACTATACAATGACGTTTTTTTACTTTTTCATACCTTACTATATGACGTTTTTATGACTTACTTTACTGTGACGTTTTTATGAGTTATTATAGCAAGACACTCTTTGGTGTTTTTATGACTTATTATACTATGACGTTTTTATATATTATGACTTTTTTGAACTTTTTTATGCCTTACTATACTATGACTTTTCTGTTGCATTTTTATGCCTTACTATACTATGACGTTTTTCTGCCTTATTATACTATGACTTTTTTTTTTGCATTCAACTTACTAAACTATGACATGTTAATGCCTTACTATAGTAAGACTCTCTTTGGTGTTTTTATGACTTATTATACTATGACATTTGTATATATTATGACTTTTTTTAACCTTTTTATGCCTTACTATACTATGGTGTCATTAGTCATTTTTCTTGCCTTACTATACTTTGACATTTTTATGCTTTACTATACTATGACTTTTTGTTCACCTTCATATGCCATACTATACAATGACGTTTTTTTACTTTTTTATACCTTACTATACTATGACGTTTTTATGACTTACTTTACTGTGACGTTTTTATGAGTTATTATAGCAAGACACTCTTTGGTGTTTTTATGACTTATTATACTATGACGTTTTTATATATTATGACTTTTTTTAACTTTTTTATGCCTTACTATACTATGACTTTTTTAACCTTTTTATGCCTTATTATACTATGACTTTTTTTTCCATTTTTATAACTTACTATACTATGGCGTCTTTATGACTTATTATACTATGACGTTTTTATGCCTTACTATAGCAAGACGCTCTTTGGCGTCTTTATGACTTATTATTCTATGACGTTTTTTGACCTTTTTATGCCTTACTATACTGTGGTGTCATTAGTCGTTTTTCTTGCCTTATTACACTATGACCTTTTTTTTACTTTTTATACCTTACTATACTATGACTTATTTTTAACCTTTTTATGCCTTAATATACCATGATGTCATTAGGCATTTTTCTTGCCTTACTATACTTTGACGTCTTTTTGACCTTTTTATGCTTTACTATAGTATGACTTTTTTATGCCTTACCATAGAAAAACGCTCTTTGGCGTTTTTATAACTTATTATACTATGATGTTTTTTGAAGTTTTTATGTTTTACTATACTATGACCTTTTTTGACCTTTTTTTGCCTTACGTTACTATGACGATTTCATGCCTTACTAAACTATGACCTTTTTTTTACTTTTATATTCCTTACTATATTATGACTTTTTTGTCATGCCTTACCATACTATGACGTATTTATGCCTGACTATCCTGTTATTTTTTTTACTTTTTTATGCTTTATTTACCATGATGTTTTTTTTTTACCCTTTTATGCCTTAGTATAACATGACATTTCTTGACGTTTTTATGCTTTATCATGCTTTATGACTTACTATTCTATGTTATTCCCATAAATTGTTTATGTGAAAGTTTAATCTGAAAGTTCAGGAAAAATTACATTTTCCTCTGCAATGTGAGACAGAATAAAATGGAAAAACTAGAGTAAAGCACAAATACCTCAGAGCTGTACTAAAGTATTTGAGTTATTGTAATTAGTAAAAGAATTACTCAATTGACTAATTAATAGATAGAAAATTATGCAGCAACAGTTTGGATCAAATTATCAATCGTTTTTCTACAAAATAATTATATATTTGGATTAGGGTTGGGTTATCAGAAGTTAGTGTTTGCTTCTCTTCTCTCACATTAATCTTCTCATGACCCCTGAGATTTATCTGGTGACCCTTTGGAGGGGCCCGACCCTTAGATTGGGAACCACAGAAGTGTAAAGTAGTTAAAAGCAGCTCCACCTGGAGAAGCTACAACAGTAAAATGCTGCTTTTACACACTGATGCATCAGTATTAACAACATGAAATGTCATTTATAATACAAAGTATGGCAACAACTAATGATTATCTTTATTCATTAGTCAATTAGTTGCTGCGTTGTAATAGTGAACACTTAACATAATAAATAACTTTTTATATTTGACCAAGAATTCAAAACCCAAAGATTTTCCGACTATTACAACATAAGTCGGGAAAAGTGGAAAATCGTTAAGTTGAAGAAGCTGGAACCAAAAAATATTTGTAATTTTTGCTCAAAATCGAAGATAAACAATAAATGTATTATCCTATGATGTTTTCTTTCAATCAACTAATCACATAATCACTCAAAGACTTTTACTTTTGCTACTCTCAGTTCATTTTACTGAGGACACCTCTGTAGTTTTACTTTGGTGGGATTTACAATGCTCTTGTTTAAATGTTTTTATAATGTCGTTCTTTTATTCTAGAACGAGATCGGAGTGTTCCACTGAGTCAGACCTGCTCAGACGTGTTGATCATGTGATGTTTATGTGCAGTGAAAAAACAAAAAAAACAAAAAAAACAAAAAAAAAAGAAGAGCCACTCCAAGGTTCGTTTTTCCAACACATAAAAGGAAATATATTTAAAAAATTGTTCATACTGAAGAACTCTTATCATTGCAGAGTCATTTACACAGGGGGCAGTTGTATGTCAGTCTGTCATATTCATGTACATGGTTAATCAGATGCACACACTGCCTCCTCTTCCCTCGCAAAGCCGTCACCTTTGCAGAATACGGAGTGTACACTTGTTTGCAGGCGGTTACACAGTTTCAGAATAAAAATCAGCATTTCATCTCTCGTCCATTGTTAAACTTGATTGAGACACTAATACTCTGGGACATCACATTTCTGAAATGGCAAATGAGGAGTAAAGTGAAATTCTTCCTGCTTTTTTTTTTTTTTAATTATTTGTGTATGACAAATCAAAAAGAGAAAAATCAAGACTTTTATTTGATTTTCTTTTTTACAAACACATCTCACTACATGATCGATCTTTTTTTTATTTATTTTTTTTATTATCATTATTATTATTATTATAAATCTGTGGTTTAGAAATGTCACCCGAAATGCAAGGGATGTGCATAGGTGTCAAGTCAACGTCCGGCTCCGTCGCTGTTGGTTTTTTCTTGCCCCCGTCTTGCTTCCCTTGGCTGAGTTCAGTTTTCCAAACAGCTGGAATGTTTTTTTTTTTTTTTTTAATTTAGTTTGTTTTTTTGTTTTTTTTTAAGTACATTTTTGTCTTTTCTTTCTCGGAGGTTTACAGAGGGACACGGGGGAACACTGACTGACTGACAGCATGGAAGCTTGCAAATGTCCACATGCATGATAACCTCATTCAAATCTCTAAAACATTTATGGATTTATTTAGAAGAGACAGTACCTGGTGGGTAGAAAGGTGTAGGTGTGTGTGTGTGTGTGTGTGTGTGTGTGTGTGTGTAACTGTACCCAGAGATAACAACAGGACAGACGATGAGGATGTATTTCAGCTTAGAAAAGAACGGGGATGAATAAATATGAGGGAGAGTCACATGATCTATAGAGGAGAAGACATTGCAGTGTGTTTGTGTGCTTTTACTTCAGTCTGCTGAGACAGAAAACCCACTGACACTGTCCTACAGATGGTCTACAACACCCAACAGGACTACAATGTGATGGGAGGGCGGCGGCTGTGGTGGGATGACGGGACGCAGTACTGTCTCTTTAAAACAAACATCTACAAAAATGTTGCCTCCTAGCTAGTACAGACATGACAATATTCACTTTTTGTTTACTCTGTTTTTATACAACACTATGACTAGGTCGTCTGTTAGGGCGAGAGTCCGACAACTGGGCGCCGCAGGTCGTCTGAGCGGCGGCGGCGGCGGCGGCGGAGAGGGTTTCGGCTGAATGCTGTGGTCGCTGTCACGATACGCTGAGGGTGTTTTCCATCGAGTGCAGTGTAGAGAGAGGTTTCCCATCGCTGTTTGTCTTTGTTTATCATTATTTTAAAGAGGGAATGATGGGAGTTTGGCCCAGGGGAGATGGAGGAGCAGAGAGAAGAAGGGAGGAGGAGGAGGAGGAAGAGGAGGAGGAGGAGGAGGTCAGTAGACCCAGGACACAGGGACCCACTGGCTGGTGGTGCACACCAGGTCGATGGCTTCCTCCAGGTGCCTGATGGTCTCGTCGATCTCGTTGTTGATGATGGTCTGGTCGAAGTAGTGGGCGTAGGTCTTCTGCAGGATCTCCGACTCCTTCTGCAGCCGCTGAAGAGACTCGTCCTGGAGGAGGAGGAGGAGGAGGAGGAGGAGGAGGAGTTAGACACTGATGAAGGCTGACACAGACAGTTACTGACGGAGAATCTCAAGGCCTCTACACGCTGTGATTGAGCCGTTTAAGATAAGAGGAGTAAACGTGGTCGAGTCCAGAGCTGTGTCAGTTTATTAGGAACACCCAGCTGAAGACAGTGCAGTCTAATACAACAGTCCTGCATTCATTAATTAAAGGGTATCATGTTCGGTGTGTGTTTTAATGAGCTGCTGGACTGTGGGGCATTATAAAGACATGTTTCTAAGGGTCGTCCTGTGAAACCTACACACAGGCAGCGCTTCACTGACAGTCAGCTGGTCATATACATGAAACTCTACCTTATTTTATTATTTAATACTACACATAAAGATGATAATAAGTTCCTACATTAATGGAAAAACAAGCCAAATATGGTCTAGACATTGGCAAAGGGAGAAGCCGTCAGCGATTGATCTGATGATCGGTGATCGGTTCTCACCACAAACTACATGTTCTAACACGAGAACACAGGTGAATCAACAGCTCATTAAACACACGGACATGATTCATTCATGAAGGAGGATTTATTATATCAGACAGCTTTAGCTTCAGCTGGCTGAAGCTAAAAGAGTCCAAGTGAATGTTTGTGTCACTGAGGTGAAAACATAAAAGCTGGAGCCACGACGATCCCCCGCACATGGTTTTAGCTGCATTTTAAAAACACACGTATGACACAGACGTGACGAGAGTTAATGACGCGTCTTTTCTTACGTAGGTTTTTATTCAGTCAGAGCGGCAGCCATGTTGTTTTTGTGCTGTATGTATGGACACGATATCTCAGCAACACCTCTATGGAACTTCTTTAAATTTGGCACAAACATCCACCGGGATGAACTGATTTTAGACTTTGGTGGTCAAAGGTCAAAGGTCAAAGGTCAGGGGCGTGGTGACCTCACAAACAGTGATTTTGGCTTTGTGAACCCAATATCTCCGTAACGCTTTGAGGGAATTTCTTCAAATTTGGTCAAAACATTCACCTGGACTCAAGGGCAAACTGATTAGATTTTGATGGCTAAAGGTGAAAGGTCAAAGGTGACAGGGATGTAACCTGAAACTGGTGGTGGAGGAGGCATACAACCACCAGGAGGTGGTTCTAGTTTTTCACTCAGCAGTGTAGAGGCCTTCACTGAGCGGAGGAGGAAGTGAATCAGGAAACTAAACTCTAGAACCACACACACGAGCAGAAGGCAGGGAACACACACATCAATATAATTCAGACTAACACGACACAGTCCATCCTGTCAGGTGTTACTCACTGGCAGCGTTCGACACCACCTGGGCATCTGAGGGGAGAGCGCCAAAGAAACAAACAGCGCATGCGGCATGCAGAAACAAACGAGTGCAGAGCAGACAGAGGGAGAGGCGTTTACATCATCACACAGAGCCGTCATGTTTTGGTGAAGTGAGAAATCTGTACGAAGGAGCTTCAAGACTCGATGTCAAACTAAGATGTGTCTCTTTTTAAATGGATTAAACATGTAAAACAAATTAGAGGTGAAAACTATTAGTTGATGAATTTAAAAAGAATCGATCAGACGCCTGTTTATCATTTATTAGCAGTAAATGAACATTTAATAAATGTTGTATAATAAACTATAATGTGCTATAAGGACATTTTACATGTTTAATAATGTATTTGTCAACAATTCTAACTTCTTGTATAAAAACATTTTATATTATTATTGTCATTATCTGTTTACACATGACTTTAAGTTGATGACAAATATATTAATAATCTTTTAACCACATCACACTGTGTTATAAAGCAGTTATTACATGTTTATTTACTGCTTATAAATGCTCCACAGTTTATAGGAAAGTGTTGCCAATCAGCTGATTGATTAATTGGATTTTGGTTGAACAAAACAAAGAATTTGTATATTTTACTATAACCTGTGATTTTCTGTCTCAGTGCTGATTCATAAAGATAACTTCTCTAATTCACAGGTAATTACTCTCAGGTGACGTGATGTCAGTTTCAGGGATGTGTTAACGATACTTCAACAGGTTTTTATTAGAGCTGCAACTAATGACAATTGATCTGTTGAATATTTATTAATTAATATTTGTTGACGTCTTGTTTCGTCTGATGCAGGTTGCTGTGATACGCAACAGAGAAAAACATGTTTTATATTTTTCCACTAGTTTTACCTGAAAACGACTCAAACATTAATTTACTGCTCGAGATAGAGGCCGATTATTTTTCTCTCAATCAATTAACTGATTAATCGGCTCATCATTTCAGCTCTAGGAAGAATCTCTTCAGTTGAACAGGTTCAGTTCAGTCTGGAGTTGATTTTTTTCCTCTTTTGACAAATTGTTTCCTACTGAAGACGTCAACCTTTAGAAATGGATCATAATTACTTTCATTTTTAAAAAAGGTGAATTCATTTCCTAAAACAGCTGCTCACTGTTTTTACCAGGGAGGAGGAAATGGAGAATTAGTTTTCTATTTTCACCCGCGGATAAATACATTTAGTGCTGTAGTGAGTATTTGTGGCTGCAGGACCGTGTGTGTGTGTGTGTGTGTGTGTGTGTGTGTAACAGCGTGGCTCTAACGTGGAGCTGTGGCTCAGAGGAGTGACATGTATCAGGTTTTAGTGACGTGTTTGGGAGCGATAATAGAAAGGTAGTAAATCAGCCCCTGGTCCTTCACAGTGAGTCATTGTGTTTCATGTTTTCCTACCTCATTGATTCCTGGCGTGATGGTTGGTGCAGCAATAAACACGACGTACGGGGCGAACTCTGCTGTCCGCAGGACCTTCAGGGCCTGATGGAGACCAGGTGTTAGACTCGATACATCTCCAAATATAAATGCACACTCACACCTTTATATATACACACACATACACACCTGCGGCTCCACGTCCAGTATAGCTACCAGCCCCTGTTGGTGGATCTTGCGTATGGTCTCCAGCCGCGTCCCGTACATGGCGTCCTCGTGGCTGCCGTACTCCAGGTACTCGTTGTTGCTGATGTCCTGCATCATCTGGTCGTGGGAAACAAAGTAGTAGTTCTTCCCGTTCTCCTCGTCCTTCTTTGGAGGTCTGGTTGTGTCTGTGACACACACACACACACACACACACACACACACACACACACACACACACACACAGTGAGGTGTGTTGTTGTTGTTGTTGTGTGTTTCTGTTGAGGACTTGTGATCGTGTCTTACGTGGGATGGGGTAGGCGAATCTGTCGGGGTGTTTGGTTATGAGTGTATTCTTGATGTGTCTTCTGCCCACTCCATGAGCACCTGACACACACACACACACACACACACACACACACACACATTAATTCATTAATGTTAATTCATTTATTTTCTAGGACTAAAAACTTTTCTGCAGCAGCTGATCAAACAGCTGATCTAAACTGAATATCTTTGCCTTCTCTTCTTCTACTTGTAAATGAATTTTAATATTTGATAAAAGATGTGAGGATTCAGATCTGAAGAGAGGATTTCATGTTAGATTTTTATCTCCAACAATAACAGAGGTTTTTTTTTCCCGCTGCTCCGGTTTAAATCACTCACCTAACAAAACTAGTGTTTTCCTCTTGAAAGCAGGAAGCTTCACCACCTCCTCGTACGTGACGAGATCTAGTTGGTCGAACACTGGAGGGGAGGGAGGGAAAGAGAGACAGATGAAGAGGATGTGGAGGAGAGTGCTGAGAAAACGACAGACAGAGAGGAGAACAGGTCTGATAACTACGGGGTTCAGAGGAGAGGAAGTTGTCAAAATAAAGCACATTAAAATCTGACTGGCAACAAGATCTACTGTCAGAACACACAGTGAGAATTTGATCTGTGAAGTGATGAACTACAGAATAATCCGACCAGACGTGGCTCATCAGAAGATCCAGTTAACCCGGCGGATCAAACGATGTGCGGTCTGACGACTGACTGAACCTCGTGATACAAGAAACTGTCGAGGCGACGAACAGGTCTGAGAGGGTTGCCATGGAAATGAAACAGCTGTTCATTAAATCTGGCTTCTTTTATTACGGAAAGTGTTGTCGAAAGAAAAAAATCCTGCTGAATGAATTTTAAAGTATCATTCAGTGTGAAAAAGTCCTGAAACTATCAGACGATGAATTGATCCGTTGACTGAAAAAATACCAAAAACTCACAGATTCCAGTTTGTTAAACATGAATATTTTCTGCTTTTCTTATTGTTTCCTTAGTTATCAGTCTACGATGATCATAAATTCATTCATTTCAATGAATGTCTTTTGGTTTTGGACGTGAGCGAGGTAAAGAGTATTTCAGCACGGCTTTAGGAAATTGTGATTTTCTGACGATTAACTTGAAATGTGAATAATTCAGTTGCCGCCCTTGTTGATTCTCTTCAACACGTGGTCGAATTAAACGATCTACACTGAGAATAATTCTTTAAAAAGAAGAAAAGACGAAGTTGAAAAGAAGAAGAGAAAACTGATTTAAACTAGTGGAGGATTATTACATTTACAGGCTAATTAAGGTCCATTATTGTAGGAGGAACAAACTGTCAGCAGCTGTTTACCTGCGACAACACATCTGTACAAAACTGTTTACTCTGAGTAATAATCTTTTTCATTGTCAATTAATCTGCTGATTATTTTCTTCATTGTTGTTTCAAATAAAAAATAATAAAAGTCAGAAAATGTGAAAAATGTATTAAAAAAGCAGAAAGCATCAAACCTTCACATTCAAATAAACTGGAACATTTTTAGAAAATGATTCACTGACGATCAAAATAGTTTCTGACACATTTTCTGTCTGTTTATTAATTTTTACTCCAACTTTCCTTTCAGATATTTTCAAAGGACGTGATCAAATGAACTTTGTGCAACTATTTCTTCTAAATAAATCCTCGTGTTAAATCTTAATGCAGCTGTTTAATAATAATAATTATTGATCTTTCATCAGACCCAGACGTCCGGGGTAAATGTGGTTTGTGTAAAATCTGTGAGCAGACTGAACGATGCAGGTGGTCTGATGTGTGCTGCAGAGTGGATCACATGTCTGTTCACTGTACAATGTGTCCTCGGCCTCTGTAACACGAGCCTCCGTCTCAGGCTGCTGACGAGCAAAATACAATACCCACAAGTCACTGGGTTTCTGCTGTGCAACAGGCGTCTGAGGAGCAGCTGCTGCTCACAGCGTCTACACTGTGAATCTGACCGGACGTGTTCGTTAGTGTTTGTTTACT
>NW_019175380.1:727109-730369 GCF_002260705.1 Seriola dumerili
GGGGGGGGGTCGATGGTGGTGAGAGAGGACGAGGGTGAGGTACAACTGCTTCCCCTTTGTTTGGAAGTATTTAAAATATATCAGACTATGAGACAGTTAAAAGGTGAGTCGGCTGTGGACTCTGCTGCCCTCTGCTGGTCGGATCTACAACCACCGACACCTGGGCTGAGGTCGAAGAGAATAAATACCCTCCTCTCTCACCTCTTCTCCTCCACCTCCACGGAAAACGTCATGAGGTCAAAGATGTGAAGGAGAATTCATCAGGAAAAAAATCTGACTGCACTTAGACTGAGCTTCTTTTAACTAACTTTATCTAACTAACACCAGGACGATAAATCCTCCTTTAACCACAAAAACAAACTGGACTGAAACGTTGAAATAAGACGAAACTTCAGCCATTAAAATAATAAGTAAATACAAATTATGAACTGAGCAAGAGGTCAGAATAAATTATATTCAGACAGAAGTTTGTAGTTTCCTGATATTTCTTTAGATTTGTGAAGTAGAGAAATTCATTTTTGGTGCTTTAGTGAAACAACATTTATGTGTAGACTGAAGTATTTAGTTCTGATGATCATATTGTTGACTAGAAATATATCCTGCTTGTTCTTCATGACGGATTTAAAGAGAATGAATCTATATTTATGTGATTTCAGTCGATCAGACATCAAACAGCTGCTCTGTTGTTTCTACATTTCCTGTGGTGAAACTACAACGGTGCGTCGCTTTAAATGTGGCCTCGAAGAATTGTGGGACGGCATTTCTCCTTTCCTTTGGTAAAGGAAGCTCCAGTGTTTCCTCTTTGCTAAAGGAGACAAGACAGGAAGCAGTGAAGCTCCTTTCCTTAGCCCTGATCATCGTGATGCTGCTCAGATACTTCAGATCATTTCACTCAGTTTGACTCTTCTTCTTCTGTTTCGACCTCAGCCCGGATCTCCCAGCATTAAGAGGGAGACATCTTGTTTCTGTGTGATGTTGGGTGAAGTGTGAGGAAGCTGCTCACACACACACACACACACACACACACACAAACACGCTGTGACGGGATGAGATGGCGGTTATGGAGGGTTGTTATGGAGGTCGAGGTTTCCCATAACTCCTGCTCTCACAGCCGTGTGTCGGCGGCCTGAGGTCATGTCTGACCTGGGATCAGTGGTTAGGGGGTGAACTCTAGCAACAATGCCTGTGCCATTATTACCACACACACAGTTAAAGTAAAGGAAGTCAGACATCACACAGCAGCGCTCACTCACTTTAGATCCTGTAACCTGAGACCTGATCCCGGACTCTGGACGGATCCAAATCACATTCAGTCAAACTGGGTCAAAAGTAGAGACCCGTCCTATCGCAGCGGGTCAGCGTGTCAGTATCTGATACCAGAGCACAGGTGGAGAATCATCCTGCTGCTGCTGTTATCTCACTGTGGCATGCTAAACTAAACTGTGCCTCTAAGTCTTTAATGGAGGCTGCTGAACGGACTGTGGGACTCACTCTGGTAAACTCTGAGACAGAACACATGTAAAGTCAAATCATTTAGACTAAAAACTGAAACCCAGTGGGGAGCGGTGATTGGTCGTTAGGTGCTAAAGCTAACTGACTCTGAGGACATGTTGACGGGGAAATACTGGGACTCTGTTCACGGCAGAGGAGTTCTGTTCTGCCCAGAAAGGTGCTCTGTTTGTGGGGCGACCCGACGGCTGAGCGGTCCCCTTCCCTCTGTCAAATAAAGGAGTCATGGCCAAATGATGATAATAAGGATAATTTAAAAAAAGAAAAGGTGCTGTTTGTCACCAGACTCCAAATCTACATCTAAACTCTGTCTCCGGTGGATCAGGTCTCTCTTTCTGATTTGCAAACCTCTACTGAAAGACTACACTGATTTCTCCAGGTGAGCTCTGCTGTGTGACGAGTTCGTGACCTCATACAGTGATATAAAAGGGGAGGTGTGGTTGTTAGAGAGAACAGGTGAGGAGAGAGGGATCACAAAGACGTGTGTGTTGTTGTTGTTGTTGCTGGTCTGGATCTACTTTACTTCACCGACCAGACACACACAGACACACACACACACACACACACACACACACACACACACTGTTTCATTTTCATTAAAACCGTTCTGACTGTTCAGATTTGTTCTTGAATAAAATCAATAAAAGCTTCATCTGAACCCAGAAGCATCTGTGTGTCTGACGGGAGCCGAACAGCTGCAGCGGCCCAGAATCTAATATTTCTTCTTTAACAGTTTAAAAAGAGGTCAGAGGTCAGAGGTCAGAGGTCGGCCGGTCACCGTCTAAACAAAACAGCATCTTGTGAATGAATCCAGTTTGTACTGAGTGAAGCAGAGAAGAGGGTTGGGGAGAAATCAAGACACACACTTGTGTATAAGGGGGGGTGGGGGGGTGGAGGGGTGCAAGCGTCGTACAGTGTAAGTGCAGGTGAGCGAGTAAGATCTTTATTCACCTGTCGACCTTTGGGCTGGATGGTGGAGGGCAGGTCCTGTGGGAAACAAAGCGTTGATGACAGAGAGACGAGGTTAAACGAGATAGAAACACTGGACTCAGACCGAGAGGAGAAGCATGCACATTCATCTGCAACAAAAAACACACAGACAGACAGAGAGAGGAGAGGTGGGGAGGAGAGGAGAGCGACTCCCATCTGTTAAAGCAGATCCGGCTGTGGAGCGACCAAGCAAGCACAGAGCGAGCGAAGCAGCTGCAGCATCAGCATCAGCATCAGCATCAGCGTCAGCGTCAGCGTCAGCATCAGCATCAGCATCAGCATCAGCACGACCACGGCATCAGAGTCTGTCCGGAGGAACAGGAGGAAGCTGCACAACCCCGTAAGGTTTAGTGTGAAGCAGAGAGGGAGAGAGTGTGTGTGTTTCCCCCGGCGCCACGGCAACCACAGGAGGCCCAGCGTGTTGTGTAGCAGCACGTAGCAGGCGTCACGAGGCGGCACACCAATTTGTTAACTGAGATATCGGACACGGGGCCTTTGGCTCAAACAGATGACCAGGGAGAATGACACGGGATCGAGTCAGGAGATCAGTGCAGGATGACCCACCTACTGCTAATGCTAATGCTACTGCTAATGCTAATGCTAATAATGCTACTGTCACAGTCACAAGTCAAAATAAAAACAAACACACACAACCCATGAGAGACGGACATCTACACGGACAAACGGATCAACTGACGGACACATGACACATCAACGTGACAGATGAGACGCACCGGAGGGAGGGGGGTGGGGGGGGCCTG
>NW_019175380.1:730377-738211 GCF_002260705.1 Seriola dumerili
TTCTGGGGGGCAGGGGTCCTTACCAAGATAGAACTGTTAATGCTGGAGTGGCCATTGGCAGGGGACTGCCTGGAGGTGGTGGGGGACTCTTTCTGAAATAAGACACACAGGTCAGCAGCGCGCACACACACACACACACACACACACACACACACACACACACACACACACACACACACACACACACACACACACTCTTCTGGCGATGGAGAGGGTAAATTTGCAACAACACAATAGAGACCCACCACAGCGTTGACGTAATGAAATGCGTCAACAGGACATGAGAGACGACGACATCGTCAGCAGCCTGCACGTCCTCACATCACCACAGGGGGGCGCTACGCTAACACCAGCTGATCTGAGCGGCTCAGACCATGAGGTCATCACTAACACAGACCGTCACGGCTCAGAGACTCAATGTGTGTGTGTGTGTGAGTGTGTGTGAGACGACCAGAGGAGCTGAAATCAGACTTCAATAAATGATTTTATGAAATGACTCGTGAGATAAATGTTTCATTTTAACTGAAATAAAGTGAAAATGGAGAAGATGAGATAGAAACTGAAATATTAAGATTTAGAAACGACATCTAAATGATGAGCAGGGAAGAATGAACGAATGAAAAGAGCCTCTAAACAAAAGAATAACTAATAATCAAAGTGAAATGACAAAGCACATCGTTTTATAAAGAAACTTGAGTTTGTGTGTGTGAAGTTATATTTACTCCTCTTCTCTCTGTCTCCAGCTAAAAATGATCAAATCAAAGCATTGCTGTGGTTTGTGGGTATGATTTTTCAAAATAAAAGTTATGCTATGTAGCTTGAGCCTAAATAAAGACAACCACAATAACCAGCAGGTTCCAAGTTTAGATTCTCTGCGCCGGGTTTCCAGTGTCTTTTTCAAACCATGTTAAAATAATGTAATTACATACGAGGTTTCACCTGGACAGGAGCCAGATTTAAAGGGCCCCTCTGGGGTCACATGGGTTCACTGGACTGCAGCTGAGTCCGTGATGGGAGCTCCTTCCAGTTACTGTTGATAAAGTTGTCCAGTGGTTTTATTGTCAGGGTGACGGGATCATTTCAGGTCGTCTGGTCGTCCGTATTTACCCGTGTGTTTGGGGCGGGAGGCGTCAGAGTTTGTGCGTGTGGACAGAATAACAGAAACAGCTCATACAACAACAGCTCTGCCCTCACTATTTATTCTGTCAGACTCAAAGTATTTGTTTGTTGTCGAGAAAACATCAGGTGTGTTTTTTCATTTTCCACTAAAGCTGTCGTGTCGTCGGGACAGAGAAACATTATATAAAGGTGTGTGGAGGTGGGAGGAGCTGCAGGCTCAGGTGATGACTCTCTGCAGGTTCATCACTACAAGTGAAACTTTCACATTGTCACTTATTTTTACTCTGTAAAATATTGATTATTTCTTCTTTAACAAAAGCCAAAAATCACGAGCTTCAGCTTGTGTCGACTGTGCAGGTGTTGTTGTTTCTGTTGTTTTACCCACTCCTGTACTGTGTGTGTGTGTGTGTGTGCGTGTGTGTGTGTGTGTGTGTGTGTGTATGTGTGTGTATGTGTGTGTACAGGTGTGGTGGTTGATCTCGGAGGAGCAGGTCGGGATCACACAGAGAGGTGTGGCTCGTTCCTGGACCAGAGAGGGGGGAGGGGAGGGGGGGTTCCGGTATCTTGGTTGTGAAATTGGTGTGCTGATTATCTGACCCAGCCCCAGCAAAACACAGCAGAACACACACACACACACACACACACACACATACACACACACACACACACACACACACACACACACACGGACACACGGACACACACACGCACGCACGCACGCACGCACGCACGCACATACACACGCACGCACGCTCAGTAACCAGGCGAGCAGTTAGTAACCAGATCAGGAGCTCACAGTCAGAGGTCAGAGGTCAGAAGGAGGAAGAGGAAGAAGAGGAGGAGGCGTTACCTCACACGAGGAACCCTGCGTCCGGTAACTTGGCACTATTTTAAAGGTGATGCTGCCTCGCATCTCCCTCTGTGAACACACACACACACACACATTAGCATGTAACATTTTACTGATGAACCAACGATTAGTCAGTTTATCCATTAACAGAAAATGAATTTGAAACTATTTGAAGTCTTTCAGCTGCTGCAGTTAAAATGTTTGATGGTTCACGGTTTTCAGACGTGAGCATTTGATCATTTTCTTTGACTCACATTAAATATTTCTGGACATTAACGAGCTCCCTGTGGGCTCCAGGGAGCTGTGATAGACACTCGTCAGTGTTTCTGATGCTTCAAAGCCCAAACACATAATGATTTAAATAAGAAAATGATCCGTAGACGAATCGATGATGAAGATAATCGTTAGCTGCAGCCGCGGGGGAGAAACTGAGATGGATGGAACATGTGCTGTGATTGTGTTTCTTTCTTTGTTCTACATGACACTGAACAGAGACTCTGTGGAGACGAGACTTTTCTGACATTTAATCTGTTAATTTAAAAATCGTATAATGTTTATTTCACTGTGTCTCGTTCCTGAATATCAGACTGTCACTGTTTAATCTGTGTGTTTCAGTCTCTTTAACTTCCTCCACACAGCATCACAATCCTCATCGTCTGGTCCTCGTCGTGGAGGCGGAAACGGGGAAAGAGTGGGAAGTACGGAGGGCGGTTTACTGTCTGGGCTGTTCTGGTTGCCATGACAGCGACATGTACTGGCTAATGGGGCTCTGAGAAACTGGGTGGACGAGTCCCCCGCTCAGTGGAGCGAGTGAGTTACAGAAACCTCCACAGCAAACTTAAACCATCAACAAGACTTTGATATCAGAGTCCAGAGGACACACGGCAAAAGTATAAAACCAGCTTTAGTTATTATCTCACACACACACACACACACACACACACACACACACACACACTCACCAGCATCTTCTGCAGCTGCTCGACTGTCTGGTTGGCCACACTGATGCCGTTGATCTCTCTGATCTCGTCTCCGACGTGCAGCGTTCCTGAAGGGAAACGAGAGATCAGACGAAAGACAGAGAGAGAGACAGAGAGATAGAGAGACAGACAGAGAGAGACAGAGAGAGAGACATAGAGAGAGAGAGAGAGACAGACAGAGAGAGACAGAGAGAGAGAGACAGAGAGAGAGAGAGAGAGAGAGAGAGAGAGAGAGAGAGAGAGAGAGAGAGAGAGAGAGAGAGAGAGAGAGAGAGAGAGAGAGAGAGAGAGAGAGAGAGAGAGAGAGAGAGAGAGAGAGAGAGAGAGAGAGAGAGAGAGAGAGAGAGAGAGAGAGAGAGAGAGAGAGAGAGAGAGAGAGAGAGAGAGAGAGAGAGAGAGAGACAGAGAGAGAGACAGAGAGAGAGACAGAGAGAGAGAGACTCTGACGATGCTCGACAACGAACACACATTTTAAATCACACACAGGAGTAAAAACAGACAATTACAGAGTCTCAGCTGCAGAGAAAAACTTCCTTTAACCAGACGATGAATCAACTGGGATTAATTAGCTGCTACAGTCGCAGTCAAACAGTGAAACGTGTTTTACCTTCAACCACGAGAGCAGAGACGAACCAGCTGCTGTTTGTCTCTTTGTTTGTTTGTTTGTTTGTTTCCTCGTTTCTTGAAGATGAAGAAACTGTTTCTGCTTTTTACTCTGACGCCTCTTTTTTAAAGACTCAATCATTCCTGTCCGTCTGAATCTATATAACAGTAGTTAGAAAAACAACTTCTCTTGGTCTGTGAATCTCTGCTGCGACTGGTTTTCAGGACGTGTTTCTCTGTCCACGTTCAGGTCAGAGATCCGTCTGTAGGACGTTTATCAAACACCTGTGTTGTGACTCGTGGTGTAACTCATAGTTCACCTTGTCTGTGGATCATCCCTCCGTGCATTATCCTCGCAACGATGCAGTGGTTCGAGTCGTTCATCTTCAGCGTGATACCCTGAATGGACCAACACACAAAGACACACACACACACACACACACACACACACACACACACACACACGTGGAGTCAGTGGATGAGACGGTGTTTGAGGTCTCAACACAAATCTCAGGTAAATATGTGAAAGTAGGAACCATTGGCTCGTCCGTGTTCTTCTGGAACTGGACCAGACGGACTCTGGTGACGTTCTCCAGGTCCATGTCTCCGTTGGTGCTCTCCGGGGAGTCTCCGTTCAGGTAGGGTGAGGTGGGGGGAGGGGTCACCCTCAGGGCCTCGTCGCTGTAAACCTCGTGGGCCACCACGTCGTGGGCCTGCAACAAGGCCTGAGGCCACGCAGGGAAAACACAGTCAGAGAGTCTGAACGCCGACGACGGAGAGGAAGTTGACAGAATAAAACTAAACTAGGAAAACTTGAGGATGAGGACGGCGTCGTTACCATTTAATCAAATTAAGATCCAGCATCAGATCTCGAATCCCCTCACATCTTTTATCAGATCTCATTAAGTTCGGCTTTTATCATTTACAAGAATCTAAAGTTAGAAATATCTCCGGGGCAGATCTGTGATCAGCTGCTGTCGGGCCAGAGGCCAGAAACACTGCGGTTTTTACATTAAATGAGTCAACATTAGCATTAATGAAGCTAACCTAATTAACGCTGACCACCTGTCGCTCCAACCTGAGAACGAGCGGAGCAGCAGCAGATCTGAGGTATTGATTATTCTGACTCAACACGCCGACTTCTCACTAACTAAATACAAATCCAAACTCTGAGCTTAATGAGCTCCAGGTATCGATCTGATCTGCATAAAGAGATGGAGTTGTATTTAACGAGCTGCGATCAGCTGATCGTTGAAAAAAAAACCAAAACAAACAACAACAACACACAGTTTACCGCCGGTCGTACAGAGATGTTACAGAGCCATGCGTCGTATCACTGACGCACAATCTCCGGCAGAGTCGGTCTGAAGCTCATCACGTTACACAGCCCACATTAACGATCTTCCACCGCTGATTAAAATATCTAAATCACAGCAGCTGCAATTTCTTAGCTAAATGTAAAATGTGTGACAGAACATATGAGATAAACCTGATATATGTCTGAGACATACAGATCATATTCTCCACACGTAAAGGAAACATGTTTGTTTGATACAAGGCCAATAAAAATCACATCATCATCATTTTAACCAGGAGATAAAAGCTTCAATGAAAGATTCATTAATGATTCCAGGTGTTTTACTGTATTGTTATGTTATAGGTGTTTTAATGGAACTGGACTCGAACTCTAGACCTGAACGAAAGGATCAATTATCATATCTTTTTTTTTTCTATTAATCTTGTTCAACGTGGTTTTAAGTTTCAACAAATCCAAGTTTCCAAATCCCTGTGACCTCTCCTCTCTGACACTTAATTCTGCTGCTCGTCTTATTTCTGGAATAAACAGGTCGAGTCACATGACTCCGCTGCTCGCCTCCCTTCATTGGCTCCCTGTTAGATTTCAGATTGATTCTAAGACTTTATTACTGACTTCTAAGGCTTTACACGGCTCCGAGCCCAATTACATCTGTGATTTATCGACACGGTTTGTGCCCAACAGAGAAGTGAGATCTGCAGAAGGTCCAGGTTTGTGACTAAGGGTGACGTTTGCTTTTAGAGCCCCATAAAACTTCTTTTAAATCTCTTCTAAAAACACATTTCTTTGTCTCAGCCTTTGGTAATGTCTGATACATGTTTTATTTTTATAGTTTTATCCCTAATTATTGTTTTTACATATTTTATCGCCTCTTTTTACGCACTGTCAGATCTTTTTGTATAATGGTGATTTGCTGTTCTACACTTTTTAATATGCTCAGGTGCTTTGGACTCTTTTTTTGTAAAGCACTTTGTAACCTTGTTAAGAAAAGTGCTATAAATAAAGTTATTCTTCCTTTTATTATTATTAATACTGCTGCTGACCCTGCAGCTGCAGCCTGATAGACTCAATGTGAAGGTGAGGAATGAGCCAAATACAGAACTGACTCATTTATTGAAAATGACTTCATCATCGTTGCTGTAGGAGTTTGTGTATTTGTTATTATATCATGTGTAATACAAAAGCGTATTAGTTATTATTGTGTGAAAATGATCAAGTTTTATCACAGATCGTCACTCGAGGAGAAAAACATGATGCAGTCTCTCTCCAGTCTGACCTCCACTCTGTCATAGCTTCACGTATTCCCCCTTTCCACAGGTGTCTTCGGTGAGTAGCCTCTGTGTGTGTGTGTGTGTGTGTGTGTGTGTGTGTGTGTGTGTGTGTGTGTGTGTGTGTGGTAGATACAACACACACACACTCAGTTCACCGCTGACAGCCACAGAAGCCAGTGACTGGCACTTTAACAAACCAGCACCAACTTCAGAAGACGGCAATCAAACCTCAACAAAGGGGAAAGTTGTCACCATCTTCCCTCAGCATCTCACACACACACACACACACACACACACAGACACACACACACACAGGAAGGGGAGCAGATCAGAGAGGCAGAGACATGAAGGCAATGGCAGCGTCTGACGCTCATGTCAAACTGCATCACACACAAACAGAAACTTCATGTTCGAGACGCAGAGGAACTTCAGATTGTGTGTGTGTGTGTGACTGTGTGTGTGTGTGACTGTGTGTGTGTGTGTGTGTGTGTGTGACTGTGCCCTAATGAGGACAGGGTGAAGGGGTTAACTAATCCCTCCATGCTGTGTGGGAAGTGGAAGGGAAGATAAACAGGATGATAAGAGCAGAGAGATCCTGAAGTCAGCTCTTAAAGGAACAGTTCAACATTCACTCCTTCACTTTGTTTCTCGGAGTCAGTCAGAGCTGGTTAGCTTAGCTTAGCATAAAGACTAGAAGCAGGGGGAAACAGCTAGCCTGACTCTGTCCAAACTCACAAACACCAGCGCCTCTAAACTTTACTAATGAATAAACCTGATTAACGAACATGTGACTGTTTCCTGACAAATATCCTGAAGGAGCTGGTTATTATTTACAATATATAATAACAAACTTGATTTATACAGCACTTTTCTTAACAAAGTTACATAATCATAATCATCATAATGAGTGGAATGGACTCAGATAAGTGGCAGAAAATTGATGAATTAACCAATTAAACACTAAATAATTCATTCGTTAATTTAAGTTTCTGCTTACAGTCAAAACCGGAGTCAACAGCAAGAGAGGAAACTGGATTCAGTGTTTTGAAGACGTCTCATGAGCAGATTCATTACAGGACGGGGAAGGTGGACAGGTATAAAAGCAGCATGTGTCTGAAAGGGCGGAGTTTTTTTTTACCAGAGAAGAAGAAAGCAGCAGGAGACACTTTCTTCTTCTCTGTTTTCTCATCACAAACACTTCTGCTAAGCGATGGAGTTTTTTTTAAAAATAATACATCATTAATAACAATAATTATTACCATTATTAGCTTTCATATTAACATTATAAAGATTTTCATTTGAAAAGTGACTTAAGATAATAAAAACACGTAAAGATCAAACTGAGCTCCAGCTTCATAGTTACTGTCACACCTGTCTCCTCGTGCACCTGTCTGACGAAAACAGAGAAGCTCACCTATGATTTTAGAGAAGAGACAAATGTCCCTCATGTTGTCGTTTCTCTTCCTGTGAGGACGACAGGTTCATGAAACTGTCTCACATGAACTCACAGGAATGCAGAACATGCCTCTCTCTCTCTCTCGGTCCTGTAGCGTGATGAGGGAGGGAGGCCTCTGACCCGACACAGCACATCGCATCAGACACGCCTTACTGACCTCCCTCCCTCCCCCCTCCCCCTCAACTCACATCCATCTTGATTACTCCTCTCTTCTGTTTCCTTATCATTTCATTCTGATAC
>NW_019175380.1:738642-746142 GCF_002260705.1 Seriola dumerili
CATTTTCTTCTGTTCCCCCCCCCCCCCCCCACACACACACACACCGTGGGTCTGTCTATCTGATATCGAGCAGACCATTGATCAGACGGAGATCAGATGCATTAATGTGATAGGATTAGCAGAGGGAGGGGGGTTGAGGGGGTGAGGGGGGGGTGGAGAGACTTTCTCTTGACTGGATTAACCCTTTGCTGCTCAGACCCACAGAGTTTAAACACCATCTACTTTATTAGATGTTATAACGCATTAGAGAGAAAGGCCTTGCCAGATAGTGAGCCCACACGTCTCTGATCTGTTCAGCCTCACGTTTCCTCCATCATCAGCATCTGTAGCTGCTGCTTCATCACACGTTTGTTCAGTTACTAATAATTAATAAATTGTTAATTAACCACCATCGGCATCTTAATGGTCAGCAACTTTCATTTGGCAGATCACATGATCATATCACATGACCAGATTCCTCCTCTGAGTGTTGTCCACCCGCATTAAAATCACAGCTGTTGATCAGATACGAACATGGAGATGCTTTTTGCTGGTTGGTCTCTTCTTCAGGACTTTAGCATTAGCATTAGCATTCCAGGTGGAACACAGGTGGTAACCTTTACCTGGTGAACTGCTCACACATTCTCTGTCCCTCTGTTCACACCTCTCTGATTCTCCCTCCATCATCTCCTCATCTCGTCTTTACAACCATTTATTAATCAGTTAGTAACCTTTATAAACACTTTTAATTATGTTTATTATCTAAAATTATAAATATTTTAATTATTATTAATGAGTAAGAAGCATTCACTTGATCTTGCCAAATAGTGAGCCTGCACCAATGTATGAAAACTGAGATATAACTTCTTTATAATTGTTTGTTTATGATTTATAAAGTGAATTAATAATCTGATTATAAAACATTTATAAATCCTTTATAAAGGCAGTCTTATTGTAAAGTGGTACCGATGTCCTCAGCGCCAAATACCCCAGAATTCAATTCTCCAATTCAAACTATGACCCCATGCAAGATGAAATCTGGACTGGACATCGATCGATCGAAGAGGTTCATATCGAAAAATCTCCAGATATGATCCAGATTTCTACCCTCTCACACACACACACACACACACACACACACACACACACACACACACACACACACACACACACACACACACACACACACAGAGTGAAGGCAGAGGAAGCTGGATCCTCAAAAATGAATGTAAGTGAAACACTTGAGTCTGGTGGTGAAACGGAGCTCCACCGCTCACTGTTACGTCTCGGCTCGAATGTTTGTGAAGAGGTGAAGAGGCCTCCCACACCCGTCTGAGAAGTATGACGGAGACGAGGTATGTGTGTGTGTGTGTGTGTGTGTGTGTGTGTGTGTGTGTGTGTGTGTGTGTGTGTGTGTGTGTATGGACTCACCATGAAATGCGGCTGGGTCAGTATCCGTCTGAGTTCTTTAGCTTCGTGGTTCTCTGGGTAGCAGGAAATCTCTTCCAGTACCTGAGGACGTGGAGAGAGTCGGGTTAAAGATCTCACACACACACACACACACACACACACACACACACACACACACACACACACACACACCTCAGCACCCCACTGTACCTGCTGCACTTCGGAGAATGTAATGAAAGCGACCCGACAACCTCACAACCAACCCCCCCACCCCCCCTTGAACTTCCCATGACTCCGCCCCTCCTACATCTTCCCAGCCAATGAGAGAAGTGTGGAAGTCACTCAATGACTCCAGGGATCCAATCCTCCTCCTCCTCCTCGATGTGACGTGGTTGGATGTCAGCTCCAGTTATTTTGCGCCTGACTGCTGAATGTGGCATTGTAGAGGTGTGTGTGTGTGTGTGTGTATGTGTGTGTGTGTGGTCCTGAAACCTGTGGAGTTAAGACGCACTCTTGTCCTCTCCTTATATGATGTCAGATGTTAACGTGTAACCTAGCAACACCAGTTTTAATACAACAGGAAGAGGAAGCGTCTCGTCACCTCCAGCACTTCAACACTTTAATACTCGTCTCTGATGGTGAGTTCAGTGAAGGTGGCAGATGTGTGATGAGCTCTTACATATTCCAGATGTTTCAAAGCGCCACTTGCTTCGTCTTGGGAGGAGCTCTTAAGGTGGAGGAAGACACAGGGAGAAGAGTTACACCGTCGTCTTGGGAGAGAGCTCACAGGTGAAAGTTTAAGGTCAGAGATGACAGAGGTCAGGGGGAGGGGGAGAGGGGGGTGGGAGCGAGAGGCCACCCCGGCCTTTAATCAGTGCCAGCCAATCAGAGTGCGTTGTGAGATTAGTATCTGAGAGAAACCGTCATTCCCAAGAGAGATTAGTCGTGTGTTTCCAGCTGATAGGTTGTGGAGAGTGAGTTAGCGCAGGGAGAAGAAGAAGAAGCAGCTGAAGTTTGAGTGTTAGACAGGAAACCCAGAAGAGTCCAGCAGAAGCTGCTGCCGTCTGATTGGTTCAAAGCAGAGACGCGGCGGCTCGTCCCTGACGACACAACCACGAGCGAGCGAGGAGTGAATCTGAGGTGAGGCCGGACTGAAGCTGTGAGTTAGACACCTTTAGAGTTTCCCTGCACGGCTGGAGAGCTCAGTGAGGAGGATGATGATGGTGATGATGAAGAAACAGCGGTTCTTCTTCAGACCTGAACGTTATTTATCAGTTTCAACTTTCAGACTGTTTGAGGTTTTGGTCCATGAGTAATTCACAAAACACAACAACCATGAACTTTGGAGGCCGTTTGATAATCAATCAATCAATCACTGACAAATCTAAACAATCTAATAACACACCCAAACAATCAATCAATCAATCAATCAATCTAAATCTGATGTACTCTGTTCCTCATGTCATCTGAACCATCAGTGTCTCCTCTCCTCCAGCTCCGTGTTAGAACAGATAGTTGCTAGTTGATGGTTTGGTCACATGATTATGGATCATACATTATTAGAACTAGGAAGTTCCTTCAAGTTTGAATCCAATCAACATCTTAGAAGAAACTTCCTGTGAAACATGTTCCTGTTTATTCCCTCCTCTCCCAGAGTCTGCGTTCATGTGTTCTCTCCTCCCCCGTCGGCCGAGTCGAGCGGAGAGGAGAGAACAGACCCGGTCCTGGTCTGGGTGCAGACAGTTTAGTCTCTAAGTCTGTAGAGAAAACTAATAAAAGTTAAAAGTTTAATTAAATGCTGTTTCCCGCCCTGTGACTCAGGCGGACGGAGCGGCCTCTGCGGTGGCTCCTGATCCACCTCCGCTGGTTTGAGCAGGAGCATGAGAACCAGACTCTCCGAGCGGACCTGAACCTCCCGTACACAGAGCTGCCGTGTTGATGAGCCGTTCTCTCCGACATGAACCACAGCCGCAGAAAACAGAGCTCGGCTCCTCTAAATGACTTTCCCTGTCTGAACGCCCCCTCCCTCTCCCCCCTCCCTCGCCCCCTCCCTCTCCCCCCTCCCTCNGAGCCGTTCTCTCCGACATGAACCACAGCCGCAGAAAACAGAGCTCGGCTCCTCTAAATGACTTTCCCTGTCTGAACGCCCCCTCCCTCTCCCCCCTCCCTCGCCCCCCTCCCTCTCCATTCAGACTTTTTAATTGCTCCTTCAGCCGAACACGCGACGTAAACATGGCCGCCACCTGCGAGCACACGCAGATACACTCACTGTGCACACCTCTGATCACACACTCCTTTCTTTCACACTCCTTGTTAAGCTCTAGTTCCGGTGTGTGTGTGTGTGTGTGTGTGTGTGTGTGTGTGTGTGTGGATATTCATCAGAACCAGGGTCAGACCCATAATGCAACTCTCTGTAAGAAAGCAAAACCACACCAACAGCCCACAGATAAACTGCTGTGTGTGTGTGTGTGTGTGTGTGTGTGTGTGTGTGTGTGTGTGTGTGTAAACAGAGCAGTGTGCTGAGCTCCAGCTGCTCTGACAAAGACCTGAGTCACAAAAATAAAACTCAAGAGGTCAACGAACTTTCAGGGGACGTTCACAGACCCTCGATGACTGGGTGTAAACAACTGAATTATTATTATTGTTATTATTGTTATTGTTGTTATTATTAACGTGTGAACCTGCAGGAGTTTAGAGCGTTTACATGTTCTAACTTGCTCCCGCTCCAGTTTCACTCCAAACACATTAAAGTGAAGAGACACAGAAAGCTGTTGGTTCCTCAGAGACCTCGGGTCGAGAGCAGAACCCCCGACACGGACAGCAGCTTGTTTAACGGAACAGAACAGGTGAGCAGGAGGAGGGAGGAGTTAGAGGCGGAGACTGACGGAGGTGTGAGGTCACAGTGTTGAAGAGAGAAAACCAGAGAATCATCTTTACTCATCACATGAAGAAGAGGAGCAGGACGGACAGGAAGCAGACATGTGCTCATGTTAATGCAGACGTGGATTATTTTTGTATGTATGCAAGGTAGAAGTTAGTGTGTGTGTGTGTGTGTGTGTGTGTGTGTGTGTGTGTGTGTGTGTGTGTGTATTCACCTCTTTGGCTCTCTGCACAGCATCACTCGGGGGGTTTCTGATCTGTGGGGACGACTTGGTGTTGATCTTATCGTACAGCTGAAACACAAGAGTCAGTCACAAACACGAATCAGGTCCACGTGATCAATAACATGATCAATATCATCATCAATAACATGATCACTAACATCTCTTCAGCGGCTGTAAATATATATAATTTTTTCTAACTGCTGCATTCTCCGTGAATACGGTTCAACTGGAGCCAAAATAAAATGTAGAAAAATACTATTTGAGAAATAAAGATAACGATAATCATTTGTTTTCATTTAAAAGAAAAAGTTCTGTAAAAAGAACTTTAACAGAAACTTATTAAAGTTTTTAAGAATTTTTTAAAATCTAAAAATGTAATTTATTTGATTTAATCTGCAGTGACAGTGAGGTCGGAGGTGAAGTCATAACGAGTCAATGACAGATCTGCAAACTGATGATAACCAGCACAAACATGATGTTAAATCTGATGAGAAACCTGTTGCAGTGTAAACGGTTTGTTTTCAGAGGATCAGTGAAGCAGCAGCAGCTCGATATCATCATCTAGTTTAATATAAAGTGTGTTAACGTGTGTGGAGACAGTCTGGCTGAAAGATTTGACAGATTTATTGTTTAAAGCTCCATGTTTCTTCTTCTTCTGTGTTTTATTTGAAGTGTTGATCCATCAGAAGATATAAAAACCATCTCAGTGTAGTTTTACATCTCCTCTCTCAGGCTTCTCTCTGGAGCTCTAGTAACAACAGGTCGGTGAGCCAATCAGAAGAGAGGAGGCTCTGAGCCTCTCTTCTGATTGGCTGACTGTTTTCTGAGTGATCCAATAAAAATATAGCAGATTTCAGGTAAAAACACTCAGAGAAACCAAATCCTGCAAGGTTTGGATGGTGGGTCCAGGTGGGCGGGGCTTGGTGACTGCTTTGTTGTGACATCACAAAGTTCCAGAAGTCCTGACGGCTGGTTTTAAGGCTCAGTTTCTGAATACAGGCTGTGTGCATTTCTCTGTGGACTGAGGCTTTGATACTTTCACAGTATTAATATAGAAGCTAGAGCTGATCTATAATCACACTACACATGGACACAGACCGTCACACTGGAGGAGCTTTAAAAAAAAAAAACAAGTGGAAACTGGTTTATTTCTTCTCCACTTGTCTTGGTTTAAAGCGACGGCACCAGTTCTTCTGTTTTATTCTTTTTCTTTTCGAACTGTGAACAAAAACAAACTGTCTTCTCTCTTTTCTCCTCTCGGACCAAACGACAGACACAAGAGCTCTGTTTGTAAAAATCCCAGCTGACTAATAAACTGCGCTGACTGGAGCGGCTTGTGTGAGGCCGGTCACAGACTGAGTGTGGGTGTGTGTTTAAGAGAGAACGGCCATGAAACACAGACGGCAGCTGCACAATCAAATCAAAGCATGACACCACGTCCGTCTGAAACAACTGTTATCATATTCAAAGAAACAAGCAGCTGATGTTTGATCAGCAACCTGCCGCACACACACACACACACACACACACACACACACACAGAGGCAGAGACAAACAGAGCTTTTGTACCACACAGTTCAATGCAGCGCTGAGACCCAACACTCTCGGCATCATGTGATGTTCGACATCATCTCAGGGAGGATGATGAAACAACAACATTCACCACAACAAATCTGCATCGCGTTCATGTTTTACATTTGCAGTAAAGTTCAGTCAAACTGCTTCACAGGTTCAGTTTGCTCCAAAGAAACTAAACATCTGTAAGCGTCGCACACACCTTTCAGGTCCAGATGCTGAAACACCCTTTACACTGTACCACACTGCTTTCTAAACTTTCTAAAACTACTTTGTTTCACAGGGACACAAAGCTCAGTAATGAATCCTGTCCTGTTTCTAGAGCGTTTTGCATTCACTGCTGCAGAACAGAAAGACCACATCACAAGTTAAGGTGTTTACAGCTGTCCAAATGACTGAGGCGTAGATCCTGCTGCTGTAGAGACAGGTGAGAAACGATGAGAAAACAACAGAAAACCCTCACAAAGTTTCATTTGTGGTTTTGCACTTGAGATTCCACTCATTTCCTTCCTTCTGTCGACCGCTGCGTCCGGTGGGTGTGATAGTTTGAAGCCTCCCCATGCACCAAGTGTTTGTGACATTATTGTGAAAGATGCTTGATTTTGATTTTTTTTTTTACACCTCAGCCTCTGCTGGTGCATCTTAAAGACAGAGCGGACAAAACACAGACCATCTCTCCATCTCCTGGAGAGGGGAACATCTGATGACACCTGAGGAAACTCTTACTCTCGTCACAGTTTGAAATGTGCAACTACAGTGTAGACGCCTTCAACATGTTTTGTTATAAACAAATCACGAGTTTGCATGTCTGGATTATAGTCCCCGTCCACAAACATCTGGACGGCGCAGAGTTTGTGTCACTTGCTACAGGAGCCTGAAGTCATCGGACTCATGAGACGGAAGAAGGAACTTTCCTGCTGAGATTTAAACACTGTAAGATGAACATAAGGGATAATCTATGTGGCCCCTCACAAATCTCATGTAGCTTCTAGTTTTAACAATCATATATAAATAAATTATGTAGAGCTGCAGTCCAGAAAGTACTGTATAACATCTGTAGACGGGTTTCTGGTTTAGTTTTGTGCAAAATAAAAGCGATTAAAAAAAGAAAAAAACAGTTGAGAAAACACGCAGTGAAAGTGTTTCCACGGAGAGATGTGGGAGGAAATCTGCATCTTTTCCTCTCGTGATATCGTTCAAATTAAACACGACCTCCCTGATAGGACAGCAGCCATGACTTCAGTGTGGAAAAAGTGTTTCCTTTTCAATTTTGCCAAAATATTACTTTGTCAAATCGTCTGGAAAAAAAAAAAAAAAAACTTTTTTTTCGAGATTCATGTTTCAATTCCTCGTTTTTTAGTTCGCAATTTCGACCTGTGCATTAAGCAGGTGGATGGAAACACACCATGTGATGTGGATGTCACGGTGCATA
>NW_019175380.1:748642-774189 GCF_002260705.1 Seriola dumerili
GTTGAGGAGTTTTATCTTTTATCTGTCGCGAAGCTGTGAGCTGAATCTCATCCTGTCATCTCTAAACATCGCGTCACGCGCTTCCTGTGGACGGCGAGTATCAGGGCATCAGCTGAGGAAGACACCTCAGTGAACAGAGACAGATGATGGTGTGATTTAACACCTGCAAACCACAGACAACTGCAGCTGAACCGAGACACTGATGCGACACAGCGAAGAAGTCAAATCTTATCAGTATCCTTGTTTCTGGATGTTGTAGATTCATGTCAGTGTCACAGAATATTAGAAACCGATATTAAAACTGTCAAATATGTGAATAAAACTGAAGAGACAAAGAGGACAGACTCCAGAGACTCCAAGTACTCAAGCTGAATATGAATATAAAATACATTAAAGCTCCTCCAGTGTAAAGGTCTGTGTCCATGTGTAGTGTGATTATAGATCAGCTCTAGCTTCTATATTAATACTGTGAAAGTATCAAAGCCTCAGTCCACAGAGAAATGCACACAGCCTGTATTCAGAAACTGAGCCTTAAAACCAGCCGTCAGGACTTCTGGAACTTTGTGATGTCACAACAAAGCAGTCCCCAAGCCCCGCCCACCTGGACCCACCATCCAAACCTTGCAGGATTTGGTTTCTCTAAGGGTTTTTACCTGAAATCTGCTTTATTTTTATTGGATCACTCAGAAAACAGTCAGCCAATCAGAAGAGAGGCTCAGAGCCTCCTCTCTTCTGATTGGCTCACTGACCTGTTGTTACTAGAGCTCCAGAGAGAAGCCTGAGAGAGGAGATGTAAAACTACACTGAGATGAACTGATGGAGCCGCTTGGATAAGAGGCGAAACGTCTTCCACAGACAAATACAAGTCCAGTTGCCTTCGATTCAATTTGAGAGAGAGATAACTATGACCTGGACGAATGAGAACATTCACAGACAGATACACTGATGTGGTTTTTGGTTCTTAAAACCACAAAAATATCTTCTTATGGATCAACACTTCAAAATAAAACACAGAAGAAAAATTGCTGGATAATAAAATTCCTGCGTCCTGCCAGCAGAGCTTTTGTTCTTGTGTTTAACGCCCAGAGACAGAGAGGAGCGTAAACACAAAGACGCCTAATAAGAGACAAAGTGACGCTCTCAGACAAACTGTGTACAGATCTAACACGCTGCCTGAACCTCCGCTGGGAGTTTGTGACTCAATATGGAGCTGATGTGGAACTCAGCGCTCAACATCCCATCATCATCATCATCATCATCATCAATATCACAGAGACGAGAAGAGACCGGTCCAGCCTGATACACACTTTCTAAATATGTTTAATATTTATTCTTCAATTCTTCATCAATCCTGTGTTGAAACGCAGGGAGTGTGTGTGTGTGTGTGTGTGTGTGTGTGTGTGTGTGTGTGTGTGTGTGTGTGTGTGGGGGGGGTCTGTGGTCACAGCCACAACGTTGGCGACCCTGCTCTGATTCACCGAGAGGAGCAGGAAACACCAGCTGCTCGGTGCTGCAGAAATCTGCTTTTTTTTCATGGCTCTGTTTTTGTTCAGCGTTAAAACTGAACTTGTGTGTGATTTTGCCCCTTCATGCAAATTTAAAATTGCTCCAGTAGAAAAAATAAATGAATCGACAGGAAACAGTTTAAATCCAGACGAATGTTTCAGGAACTAGAATTTTTAGATTTTATCAATAATGTTAAATCACACATTTATAAAGAGACAATATCAATTTTCTTGTTCACATGACTGTCTCAACTGAATAAAAACAGAGTTGCAACACGTTGGTCACGACGAGTGGAGGGTTAAAGAGATTTGTGTGTGTGTGTGTGTGTGTGTGTGTGTTGCTGTTCTCACTTTCTACTCTGACACTTGATTTTTGTGGAACTGTTCTGTTGTGAGAGCACAAAACCAGCACCTCGCCAGGCCACACCCAACCGGTCTGTTCACACCTCCTCTAACACCGCTGTACCACACGCACAGCGCCGGACACACGAGGACAAAGTATTTTGAGGACAGGAAATGTGTTTCAGTTTCCTGTGTGAAAATATCACTGTGCTTTCATCCGTCCCTGTTGATGTTAACGACTGTTTTACCTGCTGCTGCTGAACTATGTTACAGACAAACCTTTATTCTGCTCCTTTATCAATAAAGTAGAACAGACAGATTCTGGTGTGCTTCATTGTGTGTGTGTGTGTGTGTGTGTGTGTGTGTGTGTGTGTGTGTGTGTGTGTGTGTGTGTGTCACTTACATCGAGCAGTGTGTGTAGATGTTGGTCCTGGAAAACGCTGTGGAGGAAATCTAGATCCTTTTCACTGCAGTCTGTCAGCGCGTGGATCTCCTCTAAACTGTCCAGCACCTGAGACACAGCCCCTGTCACACACACACACACACACACACACACACACACACACACACACACACACACACACACACACACACACACACACACACATATTTCTTTACCTCTGGCTGGGACATTTTCTGCACGTCCTACGACTGATGAACATTAAGGTCAAGCTTCTACAAATATCAAGACAGCTATTGATGGTTAACATGCATCACAACACACACGCACACGCACACACACATACACAGGACCAACAGATACCTACGTTCTGCTGCTAGTAGTCCTAACAGGTGGGCAGCATTAATAAAAACACACAGACACTCAGTGTAAAGCAACAACAGGTAGAAACAACAGGAGAGATATTGTTGGATTGTAATGAGAAGAAAACAAGGTTGTTTTTATTGTTTTATAATGAGCTTAGACGATCAGCTGATTCCTGGCTGTGTAGTGTGTGTGTGTGTGTGTGTGTGTGTGTGTAGTCTGTTTTTGATGAACTTGTTGGAGTGTTGTTGTCGTGGCGACACCAGCCTGTGCGTTGCCATGCACAGAAAGCAGAAGTCGAATTAATAGAGCAACTGGAGAGAAACACCAGAGGAAGGAAATCTGAGGGAGGAAGTGTGTTAAAGATCGGGGGGGTTTGTGTGTGTGTGTGTGTGTTTGTGTGTGTGTACCTGAGGAGGTGGGGTCGTTGGAGAAGTCGTGGAGCTCCTCGGGGGGGTCTCCATAGAAGGAGTTAAACTTGTGACTGGACACTGCAGCCAGCACGGCACCCTGTTACACAACAACAACAACAACAACAACAACGACAGGGACGGGTCAACATCAGCAGCATCTATTTATCTCATCATCTCAACACACAGAGATGGCGTTATGCCTGATGTCACAACATTTGATTGTGTATGTGCGTGTGCGTGTGTGTGTGTGTGTGTGCGCGCGCGCGCATGCAAACCTTCAGCTTCCTCCTGGCGTTGAACTTTCTCAGCTGCTCCACGGTCTCTGGCAGGTGGATTTTGTAGGCGTAGCGGTCCCTCTCCTGACAGATCCAACACAGAGAGGAAAAGCTTAAAGAGACATTACAGCAGTTTAACACCTGGAGATCAGCTGATTCGTCACGAGGAGCCAGTGAAAACAGTCTTAATGTCTTCTGAGGCTCTTTGGTTTGTGAGGTCTGACAAGTCTACTGCTGCGGTCCCGTCATGTGGGAGGGAGGGGAATGACGGGAAAGACTCAAGGTGGCAGCTGGAGTTTTCTGATAGTTTGAGTTGTTGCCTGAACAAGCATGAAACCAGTCTGATAAACTGGTGAATGAGACCACAGATCTGTCCCAGTTCAATACAGCGACACATCAGTGGTACACTGGGAGTTTACATCAGCAACATGAACTTTATTCTGATGTGAACAGTAAAGGACAATAACCAGCTGCTGGAAACTAAAAAACTACACTGAGATGGTTTTTATATCTTCTTATGGATAAAACACAGAAGAAGAAAACATGGAGCTTTAATATCTTTTACTCATTGAGAGACTAAATTTAGAGGCAAAATCATCACGTTCAGGTGATTTATCTGCTGCTGCACTGTACTGCTGCTGCTGTTGTTGTTGTTGTTGTTGTCAGTGTCAGGAAGCTGCTGTGGGAGATTCGCCACAGCCACAGATTGATAAGTTACATATGTGGTTGTAAACAGAGCACTGAGGTTGATGTGGCAGAGAAAGACTCTGGTGTTGACTAAATATATTCAAAGAAGAACGAGGAATTGAGACTCATGTCCTGTGCATGAGCACATGGGTTTGTATGATATTGTAGTAAGTGTAAAGCTGCAGTAACAGTTTGTCAGTCGGTACCTTGAGCCAGGGGTGGTTCAGAGCCTCGTAGACGGTGATCCTCTCAGCCGGGTCCAGCATCAGCATGCGCCTCACCAGGTCCTTGGCGCTCTCCGAGATGTGGCTCCACTGGCGCGGGTTCATCTGTGCGCACACACACACACGAAGAAAACACACACTTTACAGGAATGCACCGACTTCCTGGTCCTGTTCCTTTGGCCCAAACACAAGCACCAAACTCTGATCGTCACCTGGCTCCTGCTGGAATCGAACTAAGTACAAATTTGAAGAACTTGTTCTTTACTTGAGTAAATCCATCTTATGGTACTTTATACTTTTACTCCATTACATTTACCTGACATGTATTTGTATTAGTAGCTTTATAAGGGAAGATTAAACTTCCCACAAGTGAATACAAGCAGAGATGAAGCAATCGATTGATAAAAAAAAAAATCAATTAGTGGCCACTCGTGTCTTGAATGAAATGATGAAACCACGTATTCGTGTCGGTGCAGCTCCTCTGAATGACCTCCTGACCTTGTATTTGCCCTTGCAGATGGCTTCAAACAGCCGCTCCTTGGTGCCGTAGAAAGGCAGACACCCTGAGAGGAGGATGAAGAGGATGACGCCGCAGCCCCACACGTCCACAGGCTTTCCATACGGCTCCCTCTTCACCACCTCCGGGGCCATGAAGTGGGGAGTACCGACCCGACCTGAGGTCACAGAGACAGAACACAAACATCATTTACTTTAATGAGGACTTCTTTATTCTTAATACATTTCTATTCTTACCCTCTGTGGACTACAAAACGGAAGTTCTGTCAGACTTTACTTCCTCCTCTGAGACCTGCAACAATGAGCTGTCAGCTTTTTGTTTCCTGCTCTGTCTATATGGTGTCAAAGTGTCAATTAAATCTACGGCAGGTTTGTTTCCTTTTTCTCAATAAAAGCTGAAGAACTGGACACTTCGCGTTTTCCAGTCATTAATGTGCAAAGTGAACTGGAGCTCTGCCTCTGCCGGTAACAGAGCTGAGTTTGGATCCTTTAGTTTCACTGCTCTCCACAGGATCGACTCTCCTCAACCTGCAGGATGTGCACATTAAAGTCACAGAGATTAGAATGATTTTGACTAAGAAATCAGTTTATATATGTGACTCTGAGTCACTGTATGGATAACAAACAGAGTGCTGAGGGTGCAGGTCATCTGTCCTCACCACAGGTTAGTGTAGTTAGCATCTTTAGGAACCATTAGCGTAGTTAGCATCTTTTATTTGTTTATGTTGTGCGTTAGCTTGTAAACTGCATGGCTGACACAGCGTTAGAAT
The DNA here is from genome assembly GCF_002260705.1 of Seriola dumerili. Taxonomy (NCBI): domain Eukaryota; kingdom Metazoa; phylum Chordata; class Actinopteri; order Carangiformes; family Carangidae; genus Seriola; species Seriola dumerili. The sequence goes on from NW_019175380.1 coordinate 754,138, forward strand.
TGTGGTAATGCTAACTCCTCACTCTCTGGACACTGACAACTGTTCAGTTTACCCCCCCCCCCCCCCCCCCCCCCCCCCCGGTTCATTAGATTCAGGGTTTCATACGTCACAAACCTGTTTTTATGAGACTGTCACTCACTGAAGGTCAAAGTTCAACTTTAATGTCGTGATGCTGAGATGGGAGTGTTAGCATCAGTGCGTATGTATGTATGTATGTGGTGTTTACTTTACCTCCTGCCACCAGTCCAGACTCTCCGAGCTGGATGGCGACTCCGAACCCCCCCAGCTTCACCGGGGCCGAGTTCTCTTTGGACGCCAGCAGCACACAGTGAGGCTGAGGACGAGAGAGGAGAGAGAGAGAGAGAGAGAGTGGTGATTTGTTTTGTGTCTTTTACTAATTAAAGAGCGACACCCTCTTATAAATTAGGGTTAGACACACCCAAACATCACCCGCCACAACCACACACACACAAAACAGCCGCGGCGTGGGAGGATCAGAGAGGCGCAACACGTATGAAAACCACACTTGTTACTACTGGCGGCAGTTTCAGCAGCTTATTGGATGTTAAATAACGTCACTTTATTCTAGTTATTTCATTTAATATCGTATGTTTTGTTTCTAACCGAGATGTTTCTCACTTCACATCATGAAACCAGGAAAAAAAACTCAGTAAAAATACAGAAAAATGCTTCAAGAAAAAAAATCATCAAAATGCAAATTAAATCCTGTCACATGTGGGAGGGAGGGTGAGCTGTTCCAGCATCTCATTATCCTAAAGCATGGATCAGTGTTTACTCTCCTGGGAGCAGTTCACAGTTAAAGTCTCCTCTTCTTTGGGCCCCCCCCCCCCATCACTCATTTCATGCACAACATCTGTGGTAGTTTCTCTTCTCTAACTAAGTACAGTTACTTCAGTACTGTAGTTAAATATATTTTTTGAGTATCTGTTCTTTACTTGAGTTCTGACTTTTACTCCTCTACACATAAAGACAAATATTTTACTTTTGACTCCACTACATTTCTATGAAGAGCTCTTACTTTGAAGGAGCACTTTTCAGAATCAGAGTCTGGTTTATTGCCAAGTAGGTTTTCAACATATTACTGCAGGTCACCTAGCTTTAAAAATAAAAACAAAAAATTAACAGTAAATTAAAAATATTTACGATGAAAATATAAATATATACAATACACTGCATTTTATTTTGTGGAATGAATTTTCTTTTATTTTGAAAATGTGACAGACCATATACTGTGTTGGTTTAATTCCAGATTTAAACAGACAGCTGGTCGTGGTTGGCTCCTGTTGTTGATTCACTTCTGTTTTTATGGCCATTTCTATAGGATTTCTATTCTACAGGTTCTACAGTCAGTCAGTCAGTCAGTCAGTCAGTCAGTTGATTCAGTCATTAGCTGCTTTAAATGTGGAACAATGTGTTGACGTAAAAAATGTACTTTTGAAGTACTCCAGTACTTTAACTCAAGTAAATACTTGACTGAAGAACTTTCACTTGTACTGGAGTCATGTTACTGCACTGTGACTCCAGTAATGGAGCTGTGGTTCATCATTCACTTCAACCTCTGCCTACAAACTCAGCCTGAGAGCTCGACAGCAGCTCACGTCTCCTGGGTGGCAATTTAAATCTGGCTGTGCTTTTATTCTGAAGGCACTGCTTTAATTACTGTGAGGGCACTCTGTGGTATTCTGGGAGGCCTTTTTCTCTCACAGCACATACCTCCATATTATAATCAGAGCCCAAAGTGGAAAGCATATTGTTTGTGTACAAGTGAAGCATACTGTGTGATCCCACAGCTCGCCCTGCCCCATCTCCTCTCTCTATCTGGTGGTGGTGGTGGGGAGGAAAGAGAGGGCTGACCACAGCTTCAGCTTTTCTCTGCACAGCATCACAGCATTCTGCATTTCAGCATTTCTCTCTGACTTTCGACAGCAGCGGCTGGTTTCTCAGAGCAGCACAGATCATGGGCAGAGAGGGAGGCGGACCTCTGCGCAGAGCTGTTTTCATCTGAGACCACCGAAGGAGAGACGACAGCAGGAGTGAACGCACCATGACGAGGGGAGAGGAGCGTTTCAGGACGGCAACACTTCGGAGAGTCGTTCCTGCAGAGTGAACTCGAAGGACGAGTGAGTCAGAGGAGAAGAAGAGGACTGCAAAAACCACGAGTGAGCTACTACTCAGCACATACTGTATTTGTGTGTGTGTGTGTGTGTGTGTGTGTGTGTGTGTGTGTGTGTGTGGGGGGGGGGGTTATCCCTTTACTTCCACATAAAGCAGAATGTGTGAAAGAAACATGAGAAAGTTTCTCATGGACGTCAATGAGTAGGTGAAGCTCTGGCAACTTCCTTTATGAAAGATGATCGGTTTGTTTGTTGCTGCGTCTGCAAGATAAGAGCTGTGTGCTTTTCCTTTTTACTGCACTCACAGATCTTTCGATAGAAACCTCCGTTCAGCTGGTTTACTGCGTTACAAGACTGAAGCAGACAGAAAAACATGTCTGTGCTTCTGCAAACTTCGACATAACTCACACATGATATCACACAGTGAGTGTTAAGTCATCAGGCTTCCCAGTGTCTGTTGGTGCGGTGCAGAGCCGCCGTTATATGTGATTATCCAGGGTGAGGGGCAGATCCACACAGCTGGACCTCAGCTGTCAATATATATGCAATATCTAGGCAATATCCACATCACATCACCTGGACTTGTTGATAAAGGTAAAACGTGTCACAACAGACCATCACAAATGAAGCACCGTTCTACAAATACTTTTCTGCAGACGTACTTTTTTTCTCCAAGTGATGAAATAAAATATTCTCAGTTCACATGATCCGGTTGATATTTATCTACATTTTTAAGAGCGTGAAGATCCGATCGTCACTAAAGCGCCTGTCATGTGGAGAGCTGATAAAAACACATAAAATGGTCAAAGTGTTCATGTTGACATTTAAGATGTATTGACCGATTTCCAAACATCAATCATGCATTGAGTAACACGCGAGGAAACATTCCACCTTAAAAGATGGCGGTAGCTGCCGGTCGCCTCTGAGCTGCTCAGTGAATTAAATGGTTAATTAGTAAAGATGAAAAGACTCTGATGAAACTGTTTCGTAATATAAATATTAATTTAGACATTCAGCACAGTCAGAGCCAGCTGATAAGGTTGATGATGATGAGGCTTATTTGGCTAGCTTGCCTAATAAAAGCTAAAAAATAAATGAGACATTAATATGATGGCTGACTGTTTTTTGTTTGATTAACTTAGAGAACAACCACATGTCTGATCATTTATGGGGTTACATAAAACAAAAACTACTAAAATGATAAACCAGAGACAAATTCCCGGCCCACTTTTTAGCCCCAGTCCGCCCCTGCTGGAACCTGTGCCGTAAGGACCAGGTGAGCTACCGGGGCCATATTTTTAATATTTTTAAATGTAAAAATAACCTGCACCAATGAGTCCAAAACTTTCCCATGTGAAGGAAAAGAACTAACACTACGAGCTAATCCAAACTGATTCTCCTGATTCTTCCTCCTGGTTTCAGGGCTGAGGATCACAGAGACCACCATGACAAAAACCTCCTTCACTACACCTGCCACGTCCACCCTCCAGCCTCCGCACAGCTCCTTTTCCCTCCTCGCCACAAAGATCAGCGACATGAACTTGACCGCGACCCCCGACCCCCAGTGTGCGGAACATAACGCGCTGCAGATCCCGTTCGCGGTGCTCTACTCCGTGATCTTCGTCCTGGGTCTGGTCGGGAACCTGGTCGCTCTGTGGGTCTTCTTCTACATCCACTCCAAGAAGAACTCCGTGCGAGTGTTCCTCATTAACGTGGCGTTTGCAGACTTGCTGCTGGTGGCGTGTCTGCCCTTCAGGATTCTCTACCACAGCCACGGTGACGTGTGGAATCTTAATCCAACCTTGTGTAAAGTGGTGGGGAACGTCTTCTACATGAACATGTACATGAGCATCACGCTGCTGGGGCTGATCAGCGTCGATCGCTACCTGAAGATGCACCGAGGTTCAGGGACGCGGCACAGACTCTGGTCCACCAGGCGGAGCCGCGCCCTCTGCGCTATTGTCTGGATCTTGGCGTCCGCCTTGACTTTGACGTACATGATATCAAAGAATGACAGAGGAGAGCAGAACAGGTCAGTGACCCCTGTCATCAAATCTATTTATTGAGTCTTACTGTTTCAATTAAAGCTCCATGTTTTCTTCTTCTTCTGTGTTTTATTTGAAGTGTTGATCCATCAGAAGATATAAAAACCATCTCAGTGTAGTTTTACATCTCCTCTCTCAGGCTTCTCTCTGGAGCTCTAGTAACAACAGGTCGGTGAGCCAATCAGAAGAGAGGAGGCTCTGAGCCTCTCTTCTGATTGGCTGACTGTTTTCTGACTGATCCAATAAAAATAAAGCAGATTTCAGGTAAAAACACTCAGAGAAACCAAATCCTGCAATGTTTGGATGGTGGGTCCAGGTGGGCGGGGCTTGGTGACTGCTTTGTTGTGACATCACAAAGTTCCAGAAGTCCTGACGGCTGGTTTTAAGGCTCAGTTTCTGAATACAGGCTGTGTGCATTTCTCTGTGGACTGAGGCTTTGATACTTTCACAGTATTAATATAGAAGCTAGACCTGATCTATTAGTGACCTTTACACTGGAGGAGCTTTAAGAATCCTGGCATGTGTGATCTGAGCTTTAATGGGTTTGGTGTTTGCAGGTGTTTCCACTACAGGCAGCTCCTCAATGAGAAGTGGAAAGCCTACATCAACATCTTTCTGCTGGTGCTCTTCTGGCTCGTGTTCATCTCTCTGGTTGTGTCTTACGGAAAGATTGCCCACCGGCTTCTGAGAACATCTCAAGAGAAACCAGACCTGCCCAACACGGTCCGCTACATCCGTACCGCCAAGAAGTCCTTCTTCATCCTCTTCCTCTTCACCGTCTGCTTCGTGCCCTATCACATGGTCCGGGTCTTCTACATAAAGACTCAGATCACAGAGACATCCTGCTACTGGAGGGATGTGGCCGACAAAGCCAACGAGGTGTCTTTGCTGTTTTCCGCCCTCAACAGCTGCCTGGATCCGGTGATGTACTTCCTGTTGTCCTCCTCGGTGAGGAAGGAGGTGCTGCGTTTGATAAGCAACCTGCTGTGTGTGAGAGATCTGGCCGTAGGAAGCGGGAGCAGCTCCACCACTGAGGGGGACGGCAGGACCGGGAAAACCGACAGAGGACAGACGAATCGTGTCTTCACCTCCAATATAAAGGAGACGGAGTCGCCAGGCGTTGGATCCAACCTGGACTGTGAGGGTTCTCTGAAACAGTGAGCCTCCGTCACCTGCATCAACCATGCTGCCGAACCATAGGGCAGCGTCTGTTAATCCTGTCACTGAGTTGACGATGACATTTTCCACTTCATGTCTGTGCAAATGAACAATCTTTATGATTTATAGATATCTATATAGATAGATTTTATTGTCTCCTTTTGCTCAAACTTGCTTTCATTCTGTCATGTACCATTTCCTTCGATTTAAAGCTACAGTCCCTCTCAGAGTAGGTGATAACAGAAACCTGGGGACTTTTGATGCTGATACTAATGTTGATGTTCATTTTTTAATTTTCTTTACACATCACAAAAAAATAAATAAAAAATCTTCACTTCAATTTGTTATTGTACAAAGATGTGACCAAAACAAACTGGACCAGAAACAGGAAACAGTTGAAAAATAAACTTGTCACTCTCTCTAGTGGACAAATTATAGAAAGACACACACACACACACACACACACACACACACACACACACACACACACACATATATATATATATATATATATGTGCAATAATCTGTATTATTAAGGTGTGTGTGTGTGTGTGTGTGTGTGTGTGTGTGTGTATTAAAAAATAAATAAACATATTATATTATTATAAATCAATTGTTCAGTCTAGAAAATAGTTAACGTGTCTACAGCCGTACAGCTCAGTGAGGCTGTACTTACAGTGGTGCTTTGAGCTACATGCTAACACTAGCATATTAAGATGCTCACACCGACAATGCTAACATGTAGCTGGTGAAAGGTTCACCATGTCCACCATCTCAGTGTTAGCACGGTACAGTAGCCAGTTAGCATTCAACACAATGTACAGCTGAGGCTGATGGGAATGTTATTACGTTTGCAGGCATTTGGACCTGATGATGGCGTGAGAGGTCCATTAACACACCAGATGTCCCTCTCACAGATGTTGAGATATTTAACTTTGAACAGCTGGTGGTGCCAAAAAGTGACCATCCATTAACATTATACCTAATTAACAAAATATCAATTCTGTCAACGGACTGATCAGTTCATTGTTTCAGTTGTAGAAGGAACTGGAACTTGATCAGGGACTTTCTGTGCAGTAAAACAACATCTAAGATAAAAATCAATGGACCAGTGTGTTACCCTACAGTCAGCGAATGCATCAACTTCAATACACAACAGATAAAACTTTGCAGACTACTTCAAAGCCTGAAGCTTTGTGACGAATAATGACAGTATTCAGGAGCTTCCAGAGAACCCAGATGACATTTTACTGACATGGAGGCACAAGGTTTTACTAATAAATAAAATACTCTGTTCTTTTTATAGATTAAAATACATGTTCTTGTTCTAACGATTGTGTCCAGATGTGATTCAAATATGTTTTTAAAACCACGTACAAGTGAGAGTATCATGTTTTTTTAAATAAATGAGAGTGTGTCAGTCAATATAGATTTAACAGTAAGATCAAGGGACAGCAAAAAGAAAGACGGAAACTCAAAATTAAAAATAAACTGCTCATATACTGTCTATTTCTATTCTTACACACACGGTGTAGTATCAAATCTAACCACTGCTTCTCTATTCTGAAACACCTATCATGGGCATATGTGATGGTTGAGGTAGCGTGAGAAAACAATGCCACAAACAAGAGGTTAGTTCTGAAATATGTCACAGTTAACCTCCAGATTAATAGAAGAGGGAAGTGACAGGAGCTTCATACTGATGCTGCTGTTCACAGCTGCTTTAACTTCAGGTTGCATTGAGGGAGTGTTGCCGTGCTGAACCGTCTCCTCAGAGCTGCCGTCAGCGGTACGTAGACAAACATGAGTCCAGCTGGGTGTGACGCAGACTGGAAAATGTATATTTTGAAAAGCTAAATTTTATTACTTACTATAATTTAATTAATTTGCTTTTTTATGGTGTCTAATCTAACTCTTTTTAACTCTCTCTTTAACTTAAAAACAGACTTAGTGTTTAAACATTGTTGTGTTGTTACGGAAAGGAAGAGCAGGGAACCGAACCACTAACCTTTTAATTAGATTATTGACTGCTTAGCTTTTTTTTATTATATTTAAATTAATATCATAAAAATAATGAATAAGAATTTGAAAAACGCACAAACTGAAGTAAAACTCAAGTTTGTCAGTGTTTTAGTCTCTTCACATTTTTATTTATGGGCAGTACGAACGAGACAGAACCAGGTCTTTAGTTTTAATTTAACATGGATCAGGAGCACGATAATGAAGAATCAACTGGAACTAATTAGTAATAATTAGTGTGAAAATATTATTTCAGTTTAAAATGAAAGAAAGAAACTGAGAGTGGTGAGTATGACTTAATTAAGAATTAATGAATTAATGCTGTAGAAACATTTGACTAAACTGACCTTGTGAGCCGTGTTAAAGCTCCTCCAGTGTAAAGGTCTGTGTCCATGTGTAGTGTGATTATAGATCAGCTCTAGCTTCTATATTAATACTGTGAAAGTATCAAAGCCTCCGTCCACAGAGAAATGCACACAGCCTGTATTCAGAAACTGAGCCTTAAAACCAGCCGTCAGGACTTCTGGAACTTTGTGATGTCACAGCAAAGCAGTCACCAAGCTCCGCCCACCTGGACCCACCATCCAAACCTTGCAGGATTTGGTTTCTCTGAGTGTTTTTACCTGAATTCTACTATATTTTTATTGGATCACTCAAAAAACAGTCAGCCAATCAGAAGAAAGGCTCAGAGCCTCCTCTCTTCTGATTGGCTCACCGACCTGTTGTTACTAGAGCTCCAGAGAGAAGCCTGAGAGAGGAGATGTAAAACTACACTGAGATGGGTTTTATATCTTCTAATGGATCAACACTTCAAATAAAACCTTTAATAGACTGCAGATTATTCCCTTTACCTGGGCTTTATTAGCCATTGGTCTTTATTGGTTGATACAGGTCACGCCCACAAACTTGACACCATTTTTTAAAATGAGAATTTACTGTCGTCTCATCACCTGTGTGTTCTTACAGATCAGATGGATTACACACCGTACACTCCTCCTCCAGATAACTGCTCCTTCTCCTCTGGTTTCTCCCTCTGTCCAACTGCCGCCACGAGCTTCTTCCTCCCCTCCGCCTACGCACTCCTCTTCCTCACTGCTCTTCCGGGCAACACGCTTTCCCTGTGGGTGTTCCTGCGCTGCATCTCCACCACCTCCCCAACCCACGTTTATCTGTCCCACCTGAGCATCTCCAACCTGGTGCTGTCCCTCACCACGCCCTTCCTCGCCAGCTACTACGCCTGGGGCTCGGTGTGGACGCTGAGCGGCGTCCTGTGTCAGCTGGTCCTGCACGGCATCACGCCGATGCTCTACATCAACATCTACATTAGCCTCATGATCCTCACCTGGGTGGCCCTCAGCCGCTTCGCAGCCCTCATCCAGCGCACTCACGCCTCCAGGCCCAGCGTCTGCAAAACGCTGCTGCCGCACGGCTTCTTCACCCACCTCGGCAGGGCCTCGTTTGCCAGCAGGGTGTGTGCCACGATGTGGGTGTTGGCGGTGGGCGCCTGCGTGCCAGTGGCGGTTTACTACTCAGTGAATGAAGCTATAAGTGCGAAGGCTGCTGTACCCGGCGGGGACGGAGAGGCGGAGGGAGGTGGATGTGCGGAGGTGTGCTACAACCCTGAGGTGGAGATAGGAGGCCCTCTGTCTGCGGGTTTCTGTGTGATTGCTATTTTCATGTTCTTCTTCTTCTACCTGCTGGTGCTGCTCTCCTACATGACGGTGCTGAGGCACATCAGACGCTCACGCCGCAACACCGTCATCACCACCTCCCAGGGGCTGCTGGGTAGGGTGTTCCGAAACATCGTGGTCATCCAGGTGGCTATGAGATCTATTCCACTCTAAAATAATCAACTTTAACGTGTTGTTGTTGTTGTTGTTGCCTTTGTAGCAGCAGTTAAGTTCTGTCTCTTGGGTTGAACATTAAACCAAACCATTCATATTCCACTTTGGTTTCCAAACTACGACTGAGGGTTAGGGCCACAGTGAGGGAAAAAAATCTGAAATTTCTTGTATTTCAGATTTCTTAATTTTGCTCATTGTGGTTCTGATACTCCGTCGTACATAACAACAGCCAGGCCGCTCAGCCTGTTTCATCCTCCTCCTGCAGGTTGTTCTCTCAGTTTGTCTGCTGCCGTATCACATCTTCAAACCCATCTTCATCTCTCTGGCCCTTCACCACCATCAGCGGACAAATCCAGCTGCCTACAACATCTGGAGCCCCTGTCATCCCCTCTCCACCTTCGTCGAGGTGACTCAGTTTCACGTGAATCACTGATTTCTACTGCACAGCTACATGAAGCAATCGATGATGAGCTTCTGTCTCTTCCTCCAGGTGAAGAACTGTCTGCTTCTTCTGGCTGCACTGAGAGGATCCACTGACCCTGCCATGTACTTCCTGTTAGACAAGACCTTCCGTCGACAAACGCTTGTACTTTTAGAGAGCAGCCGCAGCAACCCTGGAAGCCGAGCGACAGGAAGTCCCGGTCAGAAGGCGGACCGGCTGGGGGACGGGAACACGGCTACAGCTACTGCGGACTTAAGTCATGGAAGTGCTTTGTAGCTTTGAAAAGAAGAGTGATTTTTAAAATGCGTCATGTGGAGTCAAAGTAAAAACTATGGAGCAGCAGGGACGTCACAGGAACAGCAATAACGTATTTACTTCATTTCATACTTTAACAGGCATTAAAAATTGTAAAAACAATTTTTAATTGATTAAATTATTTAAATTATTATTATTATTAAATTAATCCATCAATAAATACTTCAGATTTAAAAATGGATTTAGAAAAACAGCATAAAACCATCACTAAATAAACCACTTAACATTTATTAATTCATGAATAAATAATAGAATTTGAAAAGACATTTTAACTATTTAAAAAATCTCCATTTCCTTTTTCCAGCTGCTTTTCCTATTAGCTAATCGATTAGCTTAGCCATTTAGCTTCTCCTGTTTGCCCCTCTGTGACACTCTGGGCCTTCAGTGCTGGTAAATATGATAAGACTGGTTAGCTCCAACCAATCAGAGAGCTTGTTACATCACATGGCCAACTGGGATTGTTTAGCCTGGTTTTACCATATGGAGCCATTTAAAAATGAAAACGTATATCAGTGTGGACGTAGCCTCTCTGTGCTGTGGTCTGTTTGTATTAGCTGTTAGCTCTGTTTGAAAGCCACAGAGCACCAGCAGGTCTGGGATCAGCTGTTGGGTGCATTAAATAAGACATTTTTAAAAAGCAGCGCGGTGGATGTAACAGAGCAGAAGTAAAGGTTTTTTATCTCAGGATCTACTATAATAAGAATAAAACATATGCCGCATTAAAACTGCTCCAACAAAAACGATTCTCTCTGAAAAAGTTGCTTCAGTAAAAGTAACCGACTCTTCTGTTGATAAAAACGCTGGAGAAGAAAAGATGTAATGTCACAAAAATACATGGAAATGTTTGTGGAGCTTCTCTCATGTGCAACAGCAGCTGATAAATATTTGATATCTGTGTGTCACAAACCTTGTTCAGTAATTGTGTATAAATTATTGATGAGGGACGTGATGCCGCGGCTGTTTGAGCAGCAGGTGTGTGAGAGGAGATAATGTTGTGGGAAGTGTGGCCCCTGCAGATGAGCGTCCCCTGAGGGCCCCGCATGGGCTTCTTCAGACTGAAGCTGAGAGAATCAGACACAGGCCGGAGGAAGATTACACCGCAGTATAAAGACATAAATCCAGGAGAGAGGAAGAGGAGGAGGAGGAGGAGGAGTGAAGTGCCACAGGTGATGAGCTGAGCTACCTGCCTGTACAATAGTGAAGCTGGAGGAATAATAAAACCTGAGAGAAGTCTCATTTCTACGCAGAAACCAGAGAAGAAGAAGATGTCAGACAGGAAGTCAGGGTTTAAAAATTAAAACAAAATAAAGAGGAATAAAGAATAGTGACTCCTAATCTGCATAAAACTGGTCAAAGTGTTTTTCATAACAACAAATGAATGAGAAATGTAAATATCTGTATAATAAATGGCTTCACATGAATAAATCTAACAAGTTTAAAGCATCAGTGTCACTTCCTGTTTTATCTTTGATTAATGTTCAGCACAGAGAATATTATATTGTCACACCTGTAACTAGTAGTGAGTTTTTTTACTAGCACTAGCATCTGCATAGATTTCATTCAAGCTCCACCAATCAGATATTCAAACAGATCTGAAATGATCGGTTGATTCATTGATTAGTTGACTGACAGGAGAATAATCGGCAACTATTTTGATAATGGAGAAATTGCTTCAGTCATATTTTTTTTCAAGTAAAAAATGTGAAAATATCCCAAATATTCTGACAAGACTTCCTGCTTCTATTCCTCTTACATCATTTAAACTGAATATTTTTAGATATTTGGATTTTTGGTCGAACAAAACAAGATATCTGAAGACGTCTGGTTCGTCTCTGTTCTTGTTTTTTGGACACAAACAATCCATCGTTTAGTTATTAATCTAAAAAAATAATCAGCAGATGAATCAATAATGAAACTAAGCTTTTATAAAAATCTGTCGCTGCATGTCATGAAGTTATAAAACACCTCGGACGAAGGTCAAGAGCGACCGAAGCAACAGCACAACCTGACATGAACGTGACAAACACTGAGGAACAAAGTGGTAATTTTTCCCATCAAACCCGGACGACTACGACGTGTTTACACATTCAGATCTTTCTGCCGGAGTGTGTGCGAGTGTTAGTGAGACTGTGAAACCTCAATGTCAGAATTTCATGGTCGACACCTCGAGGCCATTTGGATGCCATTAAAGAAGCCATTAGCTGTGCCACGCAGCCACCCATCATCACACAAACAGCCCTAACAGCTCTGCTAATAGTCCTGTGAGTGTGTCATAAAGAGATCTGCGTGGACCGGGGCCATTTCCTGTGTAAAAACAGCTGACGTTCAACTATTCAATGGGGAAACGAGACTTGCCTCCATCTATCACACGTGTTGCTGTTCAAACTTTGGTGCATGTGAATTTATATTTACTTATTCATGTACTTGGGTCCCGTTAATTTTTTGTCTGTGTCTTTTACTGTATTTTATAGTTTTTAATTTCCCTCCGAGGATTAATAAAGTCATCTATCTATCTATCTATCTATCTATCTATCTATCGGTCTGTCTATCTATCTATCTATCTATCTATCTATCTATCTATCTATCATATATTTACTCAGCTCGTCACAAATTACCATCAGGTGTCTAAGGCTGCGTCCACACTAATATGGCTAAAAAGGGTTTTGTGAGGTCACACTAACCTTGACCTTTGACCTTTAGCCACCAAAATCTAATCAGTTCATCCTTGAGTCCCAGTGAATGTTTTTGTGCCAAATTTAAAGACGTTCCTTCAAGGCGTTACTGAGACGTCGTGTCCACGAGAGTGAGACGGACGACCTGAAAACAACATGTCTCCGGCTCTGACTGGAGGAATAAAAACTATATTTTTTGCTGTTGAAGAAGAATAAACCTTAAAATACATGTTGCATGAGACCAGAACATGCAACTGTCAGCGCTGCTGTTCTCCTCAGATGTTTTTTTTATGCTGTAAAAACTCGCTGCAGATGTTCAGTGAATGAGGACAAACACAATTTGACTGAGCATCTAAAAACAGAGCTGCACACCTGATGTAAATACACAGTGAGACAGCAGCAGCAGTCATACACTACAGACTGAAACAGACCCATTAGCACTGATGCCTCTCACACCAACAGTTCCTGATGTTCACTTCTGTAAACCAAAACCAGCCAAGACGTTTCACCACAGTGACACGAGAAGTTATCTTTACCATGTGAAGCAGAAATGTTGTGAAGCTGTGAATTCTGACGCTGGTGCAAAGTTTCTGTCGTCCTGCAGAGACTCTGGTATATTCTAGGAAGACAAACTGTAAAATACACCGATGTGAAGCCTGAAGCGTCTGACAGGAGATCCCTTCACCCGAGTACACCTGGAGAACAAAGACACGCCGCTGCAGGAAGCTGCAGGCCCGCGCCGCTGTGACTCACTCTTCATTTGCGTTTGCATCAAAAGTTTCGCCGTGTTTACGGATTCCTCGGATCGCTCGACGCAACTTCAGGATCTGTGCTTTGCACATCAAACGCGAGGCTTCAAAACAGTGCAGCACAAACAGTCTCACAAACAAAGGTTCACCTTCACACCGTCCTCTCCAAACACGTGCCACGTAAACCTGTCCTCTCAGTCTGCAGCAGAGAGACACACAGTCACACCTGTGCTGCCGTCACAGGTGGAGGTCTGTGGTGGAGGGAGGAAGAAGATACGTATACGACATGACGGTGATTTATGAACAACAGCTTTAAATGAATTCAGTGACTTTCATGCATGAAAAGAAGAGGCACAACCACGCTGATCCATATTCAACAAGGACGGCTGTGTGTGTGTGTGTGTGTGTGTGTGTGTGTGTGTGTGTGTGTGTGTGTGTAAAGGGCATACATCTTGGACAGTACATCTGATAAGCTGCAGACAGGAGCTCACAGTCGCTGCTCGATGGTGATAATAGAAGTGAACGCCACCGTCAGCCAATGTCAAAGCTGTGTTTGTATCACACTGATCTCTCTCTCTCTCACACACACACACACACACACACGTTCTCATCGTATGTGTGTGTTCCTACAGTTGACTGTGTATTACCCAACACTGTCACATATCAGACAATGTGTCAATGATTCAGTCCCTCAGTCAGACTGTTACTGTCAGGCCCAGATATTATTATTATTATTATTATTATTATTATCATTATGTCGCCTCGGTGACACAGGCTCAGTCCTATCGTAGCGGCCATTGGTTTGAGTCCGACCTCTCTCTCTCTCTCTCTCTCTCTCTCTATCTGAGCATGTTTATAATCTAATGTGCAGAAGGACTGACAGACTCTCCAGCAGTCTGACAGACACTGACCACACCTCTGCCGACGGCCTGACAACATCACCTGTAGCCGCGGGTGAACCACAGGAAGTCGATGACGTGACGCTGCTGTGTCGTATCATTATTGTCAGTATGAGGCTGTGACCTGAACACAGCCTTCTTTTGAACTGCAGTTAACTGCTATCTGTCTGAAGCTGGTGAGCGTTACTATGGAAACCCAGCGTTCATGTTAACAGATGTTTTGACCCGTCGCCCTGCAGTGACAGACAGCCATGACACGTTTACCCACAATCACTGCATACACGCCCCCTGCCGGTCTGACCACTAATTAGTGACACCTCTCGTTGAATCATGGCCCTTGACCTGTCCCGCCAAAATAAAGGAACATGGTATTAAAATGAATATAAGCAGTTTAATTATTTTCTTTATCAATTATTCTGCTAATTATTCCTGTATTTAGGGTTAGAAGACTAAAGAGCAAAATAAAAGAGATATCATCTTAATAACCACGAGATGCAGAGAATCACACACACACACACAGACACACACACACACACACACACACACACACACACACAGGCTGTAAACAGATGTCTCAGGTGGTGCCCCTCTGAACTCACAGGCTGACTATCGCTCACATAAAGACAATGAGCCGGTGATTCATCCGACTGCAGACAGAGATAGGACTGTGTGTGATGACTAATACCTGAGGACAAAGCTGAGGAGGGGTGGGGGGGGGGGGACTCCACAGGCTGGGGGCTGACTGTGGTAATAAAATATGCATTATGAGTCTCTTGAAAAAGGCAATAAAAGCCACATAAAAGGAAGCAGCAGAGGAGCTGTATGAATATCACACAGGAGCCATTACACTCACAGCGGGGGAGGAGCTGAGGGAGTGTTGTGTGTTTGTGTGTTTGTGTGTTTGTGAGTGCAGAGTGTGACGATAAGAGATGCAGCTCTGAATGCAACCCCCCCCCCCCTAGAAACTCATTATAAGACTCTGTTAAAACTGGCTGCTGACACCTACAGACACAAAGACTGACGTGCAGCCACACGACTACAGCACTTCTGATGCTTTGACCTTTTCACACGGACGCACAAATCACAGCTGTGCAGACAAACTGAGACAGTACAACGTCTTACATATTAATTCTGCAGGAAATCAAAGCAAATCTCATAATTGACGTCTGGATTCCCACCGTACAAGCTATAGGTTAACTGTCAGTCCACAGCTTCCCGCCATTCACCACGCAGCGGGCGGCAGCCGGGCCTCCGTCCACCCTCAGTGATTAGTGGCTTCACTTTGTTCACACGGCACCTGATTTAAAAGAGTCTTATACGCAGCAGTGATCAGGGTCGCTCTGATCGGCGCCGTCAAGAGGAAAAGATGACGCGAGCCGACGAAGGACAAACTGTCTCCTGCTTTTCTCTCAGTGCACCGGCACGATGGGAGCCCTTCAGTCAGCGTGATGTCAGGACACACACACACACACACACACACACACACACACACTACAGGGAAGTGCAGGCAGCAGATTGTGAGCAGTCACTGTGAGAGCAGCTCGACACACAGGCGCCACCTACAGGAGGAAACAGGAGCAGCAGGGACTGATGCTGATGAGGAAGTAGAAGCTGCAGTTTCAACTTCTCTTTCTGCTTCATTCAATTCACTAAAAACAACAAGACGTTTCTGAGATTTTAACAACCGTGAAGGAAACGACTAATTAACTGACCTCCAGTAGATACTGAAAACTCCAACCTCGGCGTGTGACTGTAAACGCCCCAAACAACAAGCTTTAAACATTCTGTGAATTATAACTGTAACTGTAAATTAAATCTAGTTTATAAAATATCAGAGAACAATGAAAATCGGAGCATCAGAGTTCAGCGTCACATCTTCACATTGTTTCATCAACAGTTAAAAACCCAGAATATTCAGTTAAAAGTAATTACTCGTGTCCGAGAGGCTGAAACCTGCATTTCTGTTTGAAACGTTTATTCCGTTATTAAAATTGGTTGCTGATTTTTTTCTGTCTACTTATCTCCACGATCAATTAAAATGCCACATATTTTATCAATTAATTGATTAATGATTTAATAGTAAAAAGCCACGGTTCTGAAGTCCCTGCAGACATCTTCAAATATCTCATTTTGTCTGATCGACAGTTCAACACTCAGAAATTCAGTCTAAAATCATTTAAAAGAGAGAAATCTCCAGATCTGAGAAACTGGAATCATTAAATATTTGGCATTTTAATAATATTTTTGTTGACCAACTCACTGGTTAATTGACTAATCGTTTATCTTTAAATGACTTTAAGTTTAGAACTTTGAATTTAGAATGAACATGCAGCCAGTCCTTTGAGTTTCACTGACCTCCTCCTTCTGTGACGGGAACAGAAACACAATGTGAACTCTGACCTCCGCCAGTATTTAGAAAAATGATGCTGCAAAGCCCAAAGTTGACAGAAACCTTACATCTGTCATATCTGTAAAACTAGAACCTCCTCCTCGTGGTCGTATCCCTCCGCCACTCAGACTAGTTCCAGGTCACATCCCTGTGTATCCAGAGTCAGAGAAAATATGAACCATTGGTGTGGGATTGTGTCATAATTGCTGTGTGAGGTGCCTTGACCTTTGACCTTTAACCACCAAAGTCTAATCAGGTCATCCTTGACTCCTAGTGAATGTTTCTACTGAGATATCATGTCCACGAGAACGAGACAGACAACCTGAAACAATACGGCCTCCGGCTCCGCCTGCCGCCGGCGCGCAGGAATACAGATTATATTCATGTAAACATGTGGGGACAGAACCCGTGTGCAGCAGATGTCAGACATGTATGTAAAACTGTATGAACTGTACATATGAAGCGCATCTCCAGCGGCTTCAGGTGAGTCAGGCCGCAGCACAGACAAACAGAAATACCTTGACGTCCCGGTGGATGACGTTGTTGTCGTGGCAGTAGCGTAGCGCCTCCAGGATCTGTCTCATGTAGTGACTGAGGGGGGAAAGACATCAGAGCAGAAAGTCAACACAGGACGCCCACATGACGCAGACAGCAGGAGAGGAGGGGAGACAGGTGCACGACGCTCACCTGGCCACTGCCTCACTGTAGACGAAGCCAGCGTCTGCCCTCTTCACGATCTCGAAGCACAGGTCTGCTCCGTCCATACTGATGAAGAGAGAGAGAGAGGGAGAGAGAGAGAGAGAGAGAGAGAGGGAGAGAGAGAGAGACAGAGAGAGGGAGAGAAGGTCAGGGGCAGGAATCGGGGTCTGAAGGAAAGGTCACTCTTATTAAAACTTCAGCTCTGTGACTGGTGGTGGGGGTGAAGTGGGAGACACAGGTCGGCGGAGGAGACGCTGTAATTACGCCTCGTCTCGGCGGACTGATGTGCAAACAGCTGCTTCGCCACAGCTGTCAGGACTGAAGGCTGACGTGACGCCGACAGTCTCCCGGTGAAACTCTCCTCCGGGCCGCCGAGAGCCGTTTGAGCAGTTTGTTATTTTTCATAAGCGCTTTGAAAAAACACACTCGAGGAGGCAATTCTAACTTTCCGAGGAGATAATTACCTAGAGATGTGATTTAGTTTGAGAGTCTGTCTGATGAGTAAAACACACAGATGGAGAGGCCCACAATTATCTCCATACATACTCCACTGGATGGAGCTTATTTGGCTACAGGTGCATCACACAGCAGCTTATCTCTGCTCCCTGAACCAAAGTCCAAGTGTTGTCTGATATTAAATTCATGGTTCCTGTAGTGAGTTCACCTAATTCAATTCAGGACTATGACCTTTTTAATACCTCAGAGAAAAACTATTTCATATCTATTTCACAGTCATAAAATTAAATGAATCCCTGCTGGTTTTCATTTTTACACTTTTACTTTCTTGTCATTACGTCCCACCAGTAAAGAACAATAACTGCTAATAACATCATTAATTCATTCATTAAAAGTCCCACACTGAGATGTCCATGTGTAGTGTGATTATAGATCAGCTCTAGCTTCTATATTAATACTGTGAAAGTATCAAAGCCTCAGTCCACAGAGAAATGCACACAGCCTGTATTCAGAAACTGAGCCTTAAAACCAGCCGTCAGGACTTCTGGAACTTTGTGATGTCACAACAAAGCAGTCACAAAGCCCCGCCCACTGGCAAAAACTACGCTGAGATGGTTTTTGGTTCTTAAAAACCACAAATATATCTTCTTATGGATCAAGGCTTCAAATAAAACACAGGAGAAGAAGAAAATGTGGAGCTTTAAAATGAGATGGATGAATAAAAAATGATTCATAAGGAGGTAAATTTCTGAGCAAACGGAGTCGAAGCTTCAGTTTTTAAACCGTGGACAAACACGATGAGCGCACCAGCACACAGTCCTGCAGCGAGGCTTCAGCAGGAGGAGCTGCTGCTGTAAAGCTTCCAGCTTTAATGCTCGTCCATTTAGAGGAGAACCCCTCCGGAGTCATTTACAGTAAAGATATGACACTAACGATGACGGCCTCTCGGTGCAGTTAGAAGCAGCTTTCAGCCCGAGGTGACAGCGTCTCAATGAGGAGGAAAAAAAACCATCACAATCAATGAGCGGAGGGGACGGGCCTTTAACGCTGCCTCCTGGTTTAACTGGCTGTTTACTTACAAAACACACACGTCATTTAATCATTCAGCTCCACTACTGGTCAAAAGGTTTATTTCTTATTGAGCCGAAGTCCAGGGAATAAACGTAAATGGTCAAAGGTCAGGTGGATTTCTATTGTAGAAAGAAACGTCACGACTTCAGCTCCTGGATGAGTCACAAATCTAGACCAGTGGTTCCCAACCTGTGGGCCGAGAAGGTATTACAAGTGGGCCGATAAATATCATTTACAAAACAGTAGAGTTTAGGTGAGAAGAAGATGTATATATGTATATACTGTATATTATACTGTATGTAAATGATGTTTTTAAATGTTTTATGGATTACGGATTATTTGGCCTCTGTGTTGTTACGGATGTGGGCCGTGAGTTGGAAGAGGTCGGGAACAACTGGTTCTAGATTAAATTTAATTCAACTAAAAAGATTTCATGATTCCTTGTTTTTGAAAATCTCCAGCTGTTGATTTCTTCTAACCTCTAAATTAATTTTAAAAACTGAGTCGTTCTAAAACCTCTGACCGACAGTGAACAGCTGGTTCTTCCTCCAGTTACTGAAACCTTCTCTTTACTGTGTGCACCAGTGAAACCAGCTGTGTGGCAGGACGTGGCTGCAGCAGCTCCACACTTCCTCCTCTCCTCTCACATGTTAGCCTGCTCCATTAGCCAGCAGGGAGGCCTGGGAGCCATATGAAGCTGTCTGCGTTTATCTGCCGTGTTTACCCAGTTATCTGCTCTGCTCTCAAAGGGCCGCGGCGCTCGCAGACCGCCTCAGATCTACCTGCGCTCCCGTGAGTGTGAAACAGCAGCTCGTGTGCAAAACGAGCTCCACCCCCCCCCTGTGTAAATCCCTTTAAATGGAGCTCACGTGCGTTTCCTTGAAAGTTTTCTCCACCGCGCCGAGCCGTGTGATAGGACTCTGCGCGAGAACCCGAGCACTTGCCGGTTCAGCGATAACAGAATTAAACGATAAAGGAATTAGTTCTGGAAGAAGAGGAGAGATGAAGATACAGAGCGGGCTGGGAGGAGCTCGGGGAAGGCGCAGCTTTGAGAAAAGCTGGAGGTAGCAGCAAGTGTGAAATCTTAATCTCATCTCTTTGCCTCTATATATACAGTACAGCACTGCACTCACTCTCTGCACATGGTCCCCCCCCCCCC